>NC_080865.1:107230072-107510033 GCF_030435755.1 Ochotona princeps | reverse complement strand
GGTCTGAGCGAGTGTGTGGCCAGCCTGGAGTGCTGGGTAGCAGGCGGCGCATCAGGGTGGGAGGTGCTGTGCACAGGGTCCAGGTACAGAAGACGTCTGCCCGGAGCAAGGCACAGCCTGCTCGGGGTAGTGCCCAGGCAGTGGCCTGCACGGGCATGCAGCTCAGGACCTGGACCGAGATGCTGGCCGGAGGCAGCGGGAGGCGACGAAGGACTGCGTGGGCGGGCAGAGGTGGGCCGACCGCGTGGGCGGCCGACGGTGGGCCCGGGTTCCAAGCCGAGAGGTAACCAGTGAGCGCATTTTGGGTGGGGGGAGGGACAGGCCACCCCCGCGCCCTCGCGGAACGGACAGCAGTCCGGTCCGGATGGCGTTCAGGGGCGCACGCGCGGGGGCGCCGTGAGGGCACCGGGTGAGCCGGCCGGCCGGGCGCCCCGGGTTGGCGCGGGCACTCGGGCTCTCGGCTAGGTTCCGCCCCATCGCTGGGTGCGGTGGGGCCGGTAGGCCCGCCCTCGCCAGGCCCGGCCTCCGCTCCGCCCTCGGCTTGTCCACCGCCAGGGCAGGCCGGCGCGGGCCGTGGGCCGAGGAGGCCGGGCCCCGGGGCGTCGCAGAGGCGCGGCGCCGGCGCCGGCGAATCGGGCCGCTGCGTCAGCACGCTGGGAAGGGCCAAGGGCGGCCAAGATGGCGGCGGCCGCGGCGGGCCTGGGCGGTGGTGCGGGCGCGGGGCCCGAGGCCTCGGACTTCCTGGCCCGCTACCGGCTGGTGTCCAACAAGCTGAAGAAGCGGTTCCTGCGCAAGCCCAACGTGGCGGAAGCGGGCGAGCAGTTCGGGCAGCTGGGCCGCGAGCTGCGCGCCCAGGAGTGCCTGCCGTACGCGGCCTGGTGCCAGCTGGCGGTGGCGCGCTGCCAGCAGGCGCTGTTCCACGGGCCCGGGGAGGCGCTGGCCCTCACCGAGGCCGCCCGCCTCTTCCTGCGACAGGAGTGCGACGCGCGCCAGCGCCTCGGCTGCCCCGCCGCCTACGGGGAGCCGCTGCAGGCCGCCGCCAGCGCCCTCGGCGCCGCCGTGCGCCTGCACCTGGAGCTGGGCCAGCCGACCGCCGCCGCCGCCCTTTGCCTCGAGCTGGCGGCCGCCCTGCGCGACCTGGGCCAGCCGGCCGCCGCCGCCGGACACTTCCAGCGCGCCGCCCAGCTCCAGCTGCCCCAGCTGCCCCTGGCCGCGCTGCAGGCGCTCGGCGATGCCGCCTCCTGCCAGCTGCTGGCGCGGGACTACAACGGCGCCCTAGCGGTCTTCACGCGCATGCAGTGCCTGGCGCGGGAGCATGGCACCCACCCGGCGCAGCCGCCGCCGCCGCAGCCGCCGCCGCCGCCTCCCCCGGGGCTCCAGCAGCCCGCCCTGCCCGCCGCGCTGCTCGCCTCCAACGCGGGCCCCACGGTGCCCCCTCCCGCCGCACTGGGCGCCTTCTCCGACGTGCTGGTCCGCTGTGAGGTGTCTCGCGTGCTGCTGCTGCTGCTCCTACAGCCACCACCCGCCAAGCTGCTGCCTGAGCACGCTCAGACCCTGGAGAAGTACTGCTGGGAGGCCTTTGACAGCCACGGGCAGGAGAGCTGCGGGCCGCTTCCCGAGGAGCTGTTCCTGCTGCTCCAGTCCCTGGTCATGGCCACCCACGAAAAGGACACGGAGGCCGTCAAGTCGCTGCAGGTGGAGATGTGGCCGCTGCTGACCGCCGAGCAGAACCACCTCCTTCACCTGCTTCTGCAAGAGACCATCTCCCCCTCTGGACAGGGCATCTGATGCTCCCCGCCCTCACCCCCCCACACCGAGTGACTTCAGGCGACTCGGGCCAGCCCCACGCATCCATCCGCAGCCATCCTCTCTGGCGCGGGGCTGGGGGCGGGGAGGGGGCGTGAAGACACCCTGCGTGGCCTCTTCTGCCGCTGGCAGAATCCGCTCGGCCGCATCCCCGAAGACTGTTTCCGCAGGCAGCACGAGGGGCAAAGGAAGGCATCTGACAGAATCCCACGTGGCTGCCTTCTCCCTTCTCCGAGCGGACTGCCCCTTTTACCACCTCCCCTCGCTGCCTCCGGCCGCACGCAGACTCGTGCTCCTGTCTTCATTTCATAAGCAGGATCCCGTTCTGCATAGCTCTGCCCGAATGTGTAAGCCTGAAGCTCCATAGTGTCGTCGTGGCCCTTCATTTCTTAGCGCCCTTCGAGGTCTCAGACCGCCAGATGGCCTTCGTTCCGGCTGCTTCGGAGCTGTGGCCCCGGAGGCCTGCTTGTCCCTTGCCGCCCAGCTGTTGCGCGCCCAAGCTGTTCGTCGGGGACGCCCACCTCACGGTGCAGACTTGCCTCCCGCAGAAGACGTGCCTACCTTCCTTGCCTATTTGTCCAGAGGCACAGCTAGGTAGTTAGCTGTCTGTTAGCTCGGGGATGCGGGCCTTCTTTGGAAACGTGCGGTGTGGCAGTGTGGGGCACGTGGGCCACGAGTCTGGGGTGATCTTTTACAAGGCAGGCGCGTCCATGGCAAAAGTTCCAGTGACACTGCTGGTCTGGTCCGGTTTCACACTTCCTCACAGTTGCGGATCTCTCCACAGCGGGGCATAGGCAATCTGCCCTAGAGCTTGCGATTTGCCCAACTGTGCAGAATCGTGGCGTGGCCTCTCTGATGCAGTGAGCTCCCGTGAGGATAGGCAAGGCAGGCGTCCCTGTTCCCCAGGAACTTGGTGGTGGCCCACATCCCCAGGGCTTGTAGGTCCACTTGTTACGTCAGCTTGGTTCTTGTCTCATTTTGAGAATGAGCATCGGTACTCTGCAGAACAGAACCCTGCTCTCCAACGTGGGACTCTGGCAAAATGCATCCTCTAGGCTGAAGGTTGACACAGAGATAGATCCAAGGCTAAGAACAGCGTCTTCTCTCCAAGCTCTCTCCTAATGTTCCTCGTGTGGCCAGTTGACCAAGTCAGTACCTGGGTGTCTCTTGGCACCTGTCTCTCCCTCAGCCTCTCTCTCACATGTAATTAAACACTGAGGCCAGTGAAGTTAGTCCCAACATGCCTCTGGAATCTGTCTACTTCTGCCCTTGACATTGTTGCTGGGCAACAGCGCTAAGGTTCCCCACCCCTCTTGGCAATGATAGAGATCTCACCTCTTCTCGTCACCCCCACCCTCAACTTGGAGCGTGAGGAACTAACCTGTCTAGGAGAAATCCTTTCCTCTTGATACATCTATGGAGCACTGCCCAATGCTTTGGATTCCTTTCAGTCTCCAGGTTTTAGAATAAAATACAGAAAGATTTTCAGATTCTTCGTTTCCCTTCCCAGTAAATTTAGAATCTTGGTGGTATTGGGGTTACGTGTGTGTGCATTTGTGTGTGCATGCATGTGTGCATGCTTACAGTCCCAAGTGATTATATGTGCAACTCCATTAAAAGCCATTGCAAAATATGATGAGCCATATGAGTGGAGGGTCTGTGCCTTTCAACTTTGTATCTATCAAAATACGACACAGGAAATACCTAACACACAGTCCACACTCAGAAAATGCTTAAGCAAATAACAGGATACAAGAAGTGAGAAAAAGAGGCTGGCATTGTGTCAAAGAGGGTTAAGCTGCCACTTGGGACTCAGGGATCCCATATTGGGGTGCCTGATCCACCTCTGATCCAGCTCCCTACTAATGCTCCTGGGAAAGCAGTGTTAGATGACCCAAGTGCTTGAATCACTGTCACCCATGTGGGAGACCTAGGTGGAGTCCCAGGCTTCTAGTTTAGGCCTGGCCTAGCCCTTGCCATTGTGGCCCTTTGGGAAGTGAACTACAGAGTTGAGATCTCTTTCTGGCTCTGGTTCTGGCTCTGGCTCTCCCTCTCTGTCTCCCTGTCCCTTCACCTTTAATATAAATAATCTTTAGAAGGAGAGAAGAGGGCCTGGCGCAGTAGCCTAGTGACTGAAGCCCTTGCCTTACATACACCAGGATCCCATATGGGCGTTGGTATGTATCCTAGCTGCTCCACTTCCCATCTAGCTCCCTGGTTGCGGTTTGGGAAAGCAGTCAAGCACGGCCCAAAGTCTTGGAACCCAGCACCATGTAGGAGACCTGGAAGAAGCTCTGGCTTTGGATCGGCTCAGCTCTGGCCATTTTGTCCACTTGGGGAGTGAACCAGCGAATGGAAAATCTTCCTCTCTGTCTCCTCCTCTTTGTATATCTGACTTTGCAATAAAAATAAATCTTTTTGAAAAATGCAGGAACCAACATTTTCCAACACATCCTACTCCAAGTCCTGTACAGACACACAAACGTGTGCATGGAGATATAAACTTCTGGAACCCCAAAGAACTGCCAAAAGGGGAACATTTTAATTTTTTTTTTCATCTGAAATACTGTGCTTTGGATATGTAGAGGTACTTTAACCCTCAATCCTATGAATCCCTAAAAAGGAACAGGCTGTCTAGGACAGACAGAGGCACACGATGCTACTTATTTATCTTCTGTCATGTCCATTAGGCCTAATGCATTTATAAAGCAAAGAGGTAGCTCCGGTAAGATAGAAAAAGCCTTGGATCCAGACTTAAAAGGCCTAGGTTTGAGTCCCAGCTCTGTCACTGGCTTTCTAAGTCTAAGTTCCCTGATTTGTAAAATCCGAGCAATGGTGCTACCTGATACTAGTGCAGGGAAGCGTGGAAGTCTTCAAATGTTTATGGAGAGTGCATGTCATGAAAATCTATGCATGGATTTCTCTCTCTCCTTGGTAGCACAATAAGCTTACTGCTGCATTTTTTCACAAGGTTTTGGAAGTACCGTTGTATAATCTCAGCTGCAAAACTGGTTTAGGTACCTTTATCCTGAGCACCTAATGTATCTGTCTCCCACAGCAGGGGAAGATCTTGAGGACAGAAATTTTGCTCATCTGACTCCCACCGTGTCTGCCTCGGTGTAGAGCAGAGTGGTCAGATGATGTCTGTGGGTTAATGAAGAACTACCGGAAACTGGAATGCTTTTATTTTTGTCAACTTTTTTAAACTGTTAATTTAGAAAAGAACAGTGCTATTTTACAATCAACACTAGTAGGCTCCAAGAATAGTACCAATCTATTTTATTATATATACATTATATATGTAGACATTCCAAATTGATAGAAGTTGGTCCTAAACTAGTTATGTAACAATGAATTTGGGATACTTGTTAGATTCTCATAGGAGACTATTGCCTTAAATTTGTTCCCTTGGATGTCCTGTTGATATGTTCCTAGCATTTGTGTTTCCTCAGCCTTAACTTGTGCACTTTCACTTTAAAAATTTGTTACAAGGCATTATCGTGTGCACTGAATCTTGTGCTGCTCGCAATGGCCCTGGGAGATAGGTAGGGAAGGGATTGTTGCTACTGGTTGGCAGATGAAGAAACCAGTGTCCAGAGACATTAATTGCATTGCCACACATCATACCAAGGGCGAGTTTGTGGCAGAGGTGGGCCTGGAATGGAACCAAGTTTCTCTTTCCACTATCTGCTATTCTTTACATGGTCTGTTCAACCTAGCTGCATTCAAAACAAAAACAAAAACAAAACAAACAAAAAAGTTGCTTCAGTAACATTTTTACATTGCATCCTATTTCTGCATCCCAATTACACCTCCCATGGCTTGTCCTGCATGCTCTTCTCAACTGGGACCTCTTCTTCCCCCATGAACATGTTCTCTGGTAAATTTCTGCCTTTGTGTCTTTGCACTGATTTCTACCTTTGGGTGGGCACCCTCCAACCCTGGCATCACTCAAAGTCGAAATAAACCTTAGGCATCTTCTTAGTTTTAACTCAAAGATCGCCTAAGTTCATGAAACATTTGTACATCATATCTGTTGAATGAATGAGATATCTGTGCCCATGAACCCACAAAGCAGGCTATGTCCTGTTCTGTGGCCTTTCCCATACCTACCTAATTCCCTGTAGTCCCATGTATATGATTCCTCTTTGTTCCAACAGACCCAGTGGTCAGTTTTCACACAGCACTTATCACCCTGTGTTATAGGCCTGCCTTTGCCCCATGACTGTGAGCTCCTTGAGGACTTAAACTGTGAGTGATTTGTCTCAGTATTTCTGGCACCCAGCATGGGATCTGGAACACCATAACTGGTCCTCCAAATGTTGAGTGTATGAGTGTATGGATGCATGGACAAGAAACAGCACCATGCACCGGTTATGATTGCTGCAAAACTAAGAGTGGATTGAATTGGGTCTTCAATCAAATCCCATTTCTATTCATTCCATTGTTGAATGGGGCTGTGGTTGTGCTGTGGATTTCACCCTATCCTGGCTCGCTAGGTGCCTCACTCCAGCAATTGCCTTTTCTCTCCAAGACCATTCAACTCTTCCCTCTACTGTGTCTGGATTTGTTCCTTTTAGTAACTAACAATTCAGGTCTCCCCGTGCATAAAAATAAATACTCTCAACCAGGTGGGTGTCTTTCTTCTCCTCTTCCTTGACAATTTATTTTTATTTTTTTTTAAGATTTATTTTTATTGGAAAGGTAGATGTTCAGAGAGGAGGAAAGACAGAAAGATCAGCCATCAACTGCTTCACTTCCCAAATGACCACCACAACCGAAGCCAGTGCCCATATGGGATGCTGCGCTTGGAGGTGGAGCATTAGCCAGTTGAGCCATTGCGCCAGCCCCCTCCCTCACAGTTTCAAACCATGCACCTCACTGTAATGAGAGTAATATGGCTAGGCCCTTTATTGGGGAAACATCAGTGTTGGTACCCTTGTGTCTGTTTCTCTTGGGTTGGTCAGATGGTGCACAAAAAACTGTGCTAGCTGCTAGAATTACTAGGCGCAGAGCCAAGGAACAAGGCTAGGGATTCACAGCTTTCATGACATATACATACCTCCACATAACCTCCACTGTACTGTTACCTGTACAGGACTCCGGTCTCAACTGGGTTTGGGAACTTCCCGTGCGAAGGTCCTCTGCTTTACTCTCTGCAAGGAAAAGCACAACAGGCTTGTGTCAGGGCAGAGAAGATGCAGCTGCCCTGCCTTCCCTCGGCCTGCCCCTGGTATTGACTGCAAAAGGCAATTTGGAAAATAATGTATCTTCTAAATGGTTTTTTTTAATTTTTATTAATATTTTGCATTATGTGACAGTTTCATAGGCTCTGGGAGTCCCCCTACCCCTCCCTCTCCCCTCCCCCCTGGTGGATTCCTCCACCTTGATGCAGCATTACAGTTCAAATTCAATCAAGATTCTTTCCTTGCAAACATATACTAAGCATGGAGTCCAGCTACTTATTGTCCAGATGGGTTGAACAGTTTCTTGGGGAGACCATTTCTGGTCCGAAGTCAGAGCTGGTAGAATATCCTCACTGTCAATTAAGAGTCCCAATATAACATCAACAGCAATTTGCAATATTATGGAATTCACATGGTTTTGAGTAACCAGTATGTTAAAAAACAAAAAAAAGTCCCAACCACAACCTATGATTAGCTCATTGACATCTCAATTTTAGTTTATATACAGGACCGGACCGGCTGCTATATACCTTGAAAAGGCTATAGGGTACCATTCAGCTGTCTCGTGTCTATTTCATTTTAGCATTTAGCCATTTGTTGTGTTGAAGTATAATTTTGTTGATCTTGGCAGATTTTGGGATAATCTAGACTGGCTTGTAACTCTAACAAGATATTTGTCAATATTTAAGGTGCAGAACATTTTTTTGGGGGGGGGTGTGCAGGAAAATCCTCAACACCATGGTGAGGAGTGACTAATCTTTGTGTCCCACCCAGCAAGGCATGAGCCAATCCACGCCAGCTCTTTCCTGTCAGATTTCAAGCTCTACTTTCTGTTGTTTGTCTATTTATTTTAGGGTTTTTTTTTTTTTTTTTAGTTTGTATGATTGTTTGCTGTGAGGGGTTTTCGAAGCGATCCCGATGGTCACTGCGAGGGAGGGCGGGGGTCCAGAGGTGGAGCCAGGCTCGGACCAGAGAAAGCTCTCCTCCCTGGTCCCGAAGGACATTTATTGTTCTTCTGTTTCTGCACCGCTCAGGGCTTCTGGTTGTCTTTCCGATGACGTTGGTTTCTGCACGGTAGTGTTTGGACTTGTTCCATCCCCTGCGGAAGCTCCGGTTGGGGGTGGGTGACCTCAGAGTACTCAGCCTCCGAGGGCATCCAATTCCCTGTGGCCTCCTTGGCAGTTGGGGTATAGTCCTTGTTGCTCGTATTAGTAGTTTGTGGTGAAGGTCTGGGAGTCTTCCTGGTTGGGATCCAAGCTTCCTCCTTACCACCTGCTCCACTCTGGAGTGCCCCCCTGTTGTAACTATCTTTGTGGGTAGACAAGCATTGTAATTTGTCCCACATACAACTGAAGATCACAGGGGTTAGTACTATGCCAGTTAACAAGAGGCCACAAACTAGGAAGGAATCATGAGTCCTTCATGGGAAAGACAAAACAACCTGATTCTACCCCACCCAGCAAAACGTTCAAAAAGTAACTTGGGAAGTGGAGATAAAGGGGGTGGGTGTGGCCACCAAAATAATAAGACTTTAAAAATCATTTAGATTAATACCACATGTTCGCCTTAATCTAAATGTTTTTTTTTGGGGGGGGGGTGTGTGCAGGAAAATCCTCAACACCAGCAATTTGGCTTAGGACAATCTGACACAACTGCAAGAGATGGCTGATTTCTTTCTTTTCAGAGCTGGTATTTCATTAATCACGCTAACACTTCTATATTCCTTTATGGCCGGGCGCAAAAGCAGACATCAAGATCATCAAGAAAGGGTGCAGCCCTTAAAATTCCCTGGGTGGGACACAAAGATTAGTTACTCCTCACTGGGATATTGAAGATTTCTCTGCACACCCCTCCTATAACTGTTCACCTAAACTGTTGACATATGTCTTGTTATAGAGTTAGACTACCCAAAAAACAGCCAGGTTCAGAGAAACCATGCTTCAATGCTATAAACTGCTAAATACTAAAACTAAAATAGACATGAGACAGCTGAATGGTAATCTATAGTCATTTTAAGGTGTATAGAACATGGTTGAATATAAACCAAAATGAAAATGTCTATGAAGAAGTCACAGGTTGTGGTTGAGAACCTGCATTTTCCTATTAACATATTGGTTAATCAATACCATGTCAATTAATGCCATAATGTTGTAAGTGGTTGTAAATATTATCTTGGGGCTTTTAATTGATTGGGATGATACTCTGCTGGCTCTACTTTCAGACCAGGGATGGTCTTCCAAGGAAACTGTTGAGCTTATCTGGACAATAAAGGCTGGACTCTATAAATGGTACATGCTCGCAATGAAGGAATCATGACTGGACATGAAGTGTACTATTGCAACAATGTGGAAGAATCCAACATGGGGAGAAGGCATGGGGAAGGGTTGGGGGAATCCCAGAGCCTATGAAACTGTGTCACAAAATGAAACTTAAAAAATAATTAAAATCTGATATGAACAAATCAGTCAAAAATTCTTGAAACATTTTAAAAAATTAAAATGAAATAAGATCACAAATCTTGCATATTAAAATACTTAGTTATTCCTTTAATCATTATGACAATTAAAATAAAACTTTAAAGGAAAATACATTAAGTTGCATAGCTCAAGGAAAATAAACCTTGCATTTTTAAAATTTATTTATTTTTTATTATTTTTTGACAATCTTTACATAGTTAATTAGGGTAAAAAGGTTCAAGGGCTATAGGAAAGTGGGTAAGACTATTATTCCCATATTGTTTCCTTCCTGTTTAAAGGGGAATATTAAGGGAGAAGGCCCACCCAATTTTCCACCCATCCCAGGTCCCGGATGTGGGGCATGCTCCGAGGTTCTTTCTCAAGTGGTTTTGATAGTTCTCTAGTTATGAATCGCTGCCAATCTTGCCACTCCAAGCATGATGAGGTGGCTGCAGAATCCACTGATTGACATAGTCCATCATAGAGTCTCCGTTTATCCCGTATTTCACTGCCAGCATATAGCTGAGATGGTTGATTGACCTGTTCTGTCTTCTGTCTTTTCTTGGTTAGGGTTCTGAGTTCAGCATTTCGATTGGGGAGATCTCCAAAGAAACTTTGAGGTGTTCCCAGACCAGATTCTTGTATGTACTACAAGTACAGGGCCCAGCACAGTCCATCACCCCAATCAGCTGGTGGTTGCAATTGCTGGGTTGGTTCTGTTTTCAGCCCCGACTTCCACTGGAACCAGTGGGTGTTGCAGTCCAGCCTGATTCTGCCCAGTACGTACTTGGCCCTCGCATAAACCAGTGGGAGCTGCAGCCTAGTTGGAGTGACCCACAATAACCCCCACCAGGCCCGTCCCCTACCCTGGTTTGCCAGTATGTGTAGCAGTAGTCCAGTCTGTCCCACACCCCATTCAGCTCTCGTACATGTCAATGGGTATTAAAGATTTGTTCCATCTAACCAGCTCCACTATGCAGCCCACACAGATGCTGTTGGGTATCTGTCTAGCCACCCAGTTTCCCGCCCGCCCAACGTCCCGGATGTGGGGCATGCTCTGAGATACTTGCTCAAGTGGTTTTAATAGTTCTCTAGTTATGGATTGCTGCCAGTCTCACCACTCCCAGCTCGATGAGGTCATTGAAGAATCCACTGATTGTCACAGTCCATCATAGAGTCTTCATTTGCCCAGTATTTCACTGCCCAACATTTAGCTGAGGTGGTTGATTGATTTGTTCTGTCCTCTGTCCTCTCCTGGCTAGGGTTCTGAGTCCAGCAGTCCAATTGGGGAGATCACCAAAGAAACTTTGAGGTATTCCCAGATCAGATTCCCACATGTTCCAGCAAGCACTGGGCCCGGCACAGTCCATCACCACGATCAGCTGGTGGTTGCAATTGCTGGGTTGGTTCTGCTCTCAGTCCCGACTTCCACTGGAACCAGTGGGTATTGCAGTCCAGCCTGGTTCTGCCCAGCACGTACTCAACCCTTTCATCAACCAGTGGGGGCTGCAGCCCAGTCAGGGCGACCCACAATAACCCCCACCAGGCCTGCCCCCTACCCTGGCCTGCCAGTATGCATAGCAGACTAGTCCAGTCTGTCCTGCTTCCCACTTGGCTCCCGTACCTGTCAATGGGCATTGAAGCTTGGTTCCCTCTGTCCCCATCCCAGCCCACGCTATGCAGTGAGAGTAGCTGTCCGGCGAGGGGACCAGCCCCTCAATCCCCCCGCTGGCTCTGCCCTCTCCCCTCCTGGTTCTCACGCGTGCTGGTTGGGTGCTGCATTCAAATCCAGTACAGGTAATCTCACCCTGGCATTCCATATTGTGCACTGGTTTTTGTCGTGACCAAACCTGGCCCGACCCACACTCTCCTCTGGTGTTCGAGTTTGCCAGTGGATGACATGAACTGATTCAGCCTGGTCTGCCCCTGACCCATGCCAAATGTATGCCAGTGGGAAACTTTCCATGGCCTATTCTGGGCTGTTTCCTATCATACTTCTTGCGCTTATTTTGTGCGTACCAGGGGGTCCATGAGCCAGCCCTACTCAGTTCACCTTCTGTCCTAGCAGGAACAGTGGCTTTTCATGGCTGGCTTTTACCCCATTCTGGTTCTTGTTGTTGGATGTTTCAGCCCAGCCATGGCTTGTCCATACCCATGTACAGCTCACACATGGCTCAGTAGGGGATTGAGACCTAGCCTAGCCACTCCCACATCCACCCTGGTTCCCCAGGACACCAGATGGTGCTGGGGTCCGGCCCGGCCTGGTGCATCCAATCCCAGCCATGGGAGACTACAACTGTTTCCTAGTTAGAACGCAGCCCCCATCCAGCACACGCACCTCTTGGTGGGAACCTCAACCCAGTTAGGGTGTCCCCCCAGCTCTCCAACTTGGTCTGCTCCTAGCTGCAGATCACGCACCCGACAGTGGCTATTCTGACTCAGCTTGTCTCAGGACCTCTCCTGTCCTGGCCTCTGCCCCAGACACCATGGCCCAGCATCCCTGACTAAAGTAGACCAGCAGGTGCAAGCACAAAGTGGCATGTCCCTATCACTGGCAATCGCCAGGAATTCATGCTTCACCTATACTAAAGTTGGTCTAATTCATGAGCGTCCCTGAGCAGCTATTACAATTCATAAAAATCCCAGAGCTCGCCGCTGGGCGGCCAGCAGGCAGAGCCTGGCACCAATTGGTGCACTGGCTGCCCGAAACCAAGGGCTCATCCACCTCCTTGCGGGGTGGTTTTGGCTTGAACCCTTAGCCGGATTCCGTTTAGCAGAGATGCCTCCCCGCAGCTGCCACCCATTTCAGAACTATTGAAACCACTTTAGCAGAATGCTCAGAGCATGCTCCACATTGGGACTCCTGGGATGACATCGGATGACAGTCATTCCTCATCCCCAGGTACTGATGCAGTTGGAATGCTGGATGCGACCCTCTCTCCTTCTCTCCCTACTCCCCCCCAGATACAGGAAGAAGAAATAGAAACTTGAAAACAATGGTCTCATGCATTTTCCCATAATCCTTGACCCTTCCCACCTTAATCAGCAGCCCACATGAGTCTTTCTCAGCTATGTAAACATTTTCTAAAATAAAACTTTAAAAACTTATTCCTAAGTATTTACATTTTTATAAATAATATAAATAGGGCAATTGGTCATAACAAAACAGCTAATTGAAATGATATTAGGTGCTGCCAACACAAATACATGATAGATATTTTAGGTGATAGATATGATTTATAGATTGTCATATTCCTTTTTTCAGATGTGTTTTATTTTATTTTATTTTTATTATTATTTATATAATTTGAGAGGGAACATGTCCATGTGGGCCTCTGATTAGAGTGGGGAGGGTTAGGTATGGAGGAAGGTGGGTGGGGAAAATGATTCAGGTTTTTTTTCTCCTGAGAAGGGGAGGAGGGGGCAAGGGATGTCAGCATACATTAGCACTGGGGATGGAGGATGGTCATTCGATGACACCTTAGAGACCCTGATGTGAGAGTGTTCTGAGTGTGTTATTAGAGTGGTTTTGATAGTTCTGAGAAGTTGTTGGTTTCATTGTTGCAAGGTTGAGAAAATCTCTCCAAGGTCTGTTGGCTGATCAAGTCCACCTTACTTCATCCACAGACCCAGAAATATGCTGCAAAACTTGGCCAGGAGAGTGGTCCAACCTGCTCTGCTTTCCATCATCTGACGAGGCAGTCCCCTGCTGGCCTAGATGGGCTGGCCATCATGTCTCTTGTGTGCAACTGGACACAATATTCACTGCACAGGCATCAGCAACTAAGGAGGCCCTGTCCTGATACATGCACTCCAAGGTTGGACTACACATTCTATGATTTTTCCATTTGGTCATGGTCCGAGTTCAGTGATCTAGTCAGGGAGTTCCCAAGAGACCTCAACTGGAGTCACCTCAGACTTAACTCATGTGTGTGCCCTTCAGTGTAGGGTCATGTTCAGTCTGTCTCCTGCACACATACCTATGGATGCCCCTACCTAGTCAGTTCTGTCCTAGCCCCATATCTCACACCAACTGACAGATGCTGTGGCTTAACCCAACCAGTTGGCCACAGACCAGATCCTCACACACACCAATGGGTGTTGTGGCCTAGTTGATGTGACCCCCAATAACTCCCCACCAGGCCCACCTCCAACCCCAGTTTTTGCATGTATCAGCCTCTGCTGTGGCCTAGCCTAGCTCAGCCTATAATCCATCTAGCTCTTGTGCACATCTGTGGGTGCTGTGGTTCAGGTCAACCCTCCCTGCCCCCAGACCTGGTCCTACTGTATGCTAAGAAGCACTGCCACCTTGTCCAACCTAGCCCATTCCCAGCCTTGGTTCTTACTCACCAGTAATAAGTACAGCTTAGCAGAGGGCCCACAGTTCCCCTGCCAGGCATGCTCCCAGCCCCAAATATAGCGCCTGCCTAGGAGTGCTGCAGTCCAGCCTGACAAGACTTGCACCCAGTCCCAGTACTTTTCAGCTGGTACTGTAGCCTAGCTCAGGAAGCCTGCACACATTTTTGCTTTCTCTCACACAAATGGGTGCTGGAGGCTAGCCCAGTCTGGCACAGCCCCAGGCCCAGCCTGTATACATTCCAATGGGTGCAGGAATTTACAAGTTGACCCTTAAGTTTATCTGGATACAAAAGTGATTCAAAATAGTTAAAATGATTTCAAATGTACAAAAAACAGGGAAGGACTTTTACTTCCATTATTTTAAAATGCACTATAGGGCCGCTGTTGTGATATGCCAGGTTAGCTGAAATGCCAGCAACCTGTATTAGCACCAATTCAAGCCCAGGTTGCTAAATTTAAAGTCCATCTACATTCTAATATGCCTGGAAAACAACAGAAGACAGTCCAAGTAGTTAGGCCCCTGCCACTCATGTAAGAGACCTGCATGGAGTTCCAGGTTCCTGGTGTTGGAATACATCCAGCAGGATAGCTGGGACAGCAGAGGGCTGTGGGATCCTGTTGAGAAGAGGCTCCAGGAAAGAGGAGGTGGAGGGCCTCTCACCCAGAGTGTGTTCTTGCCCCCAGTGAGTCCTTGGATGTGCTTTTGTGCTCTTCTTGATATTAGGCGAACATCTGTGCTCTGTCTAACCAAGGACAGACAATATTCCTTATTTATTCCCTATTTCAATAATGTTGTAACAAAGCCATCTTGTTAACCTCCTTGAACTCTCTGCTCCCAGACATGATCTGATTCTGAGTTGTGTCTGAATTAGTTGTACTAAGTATATAAGAACTGGAACCCTGGAAATAAATTTTGTCAGTTGCCTAAGAGAGTACCGTCCCCCCATTTCTTTTTGGTTGCATCTCCTCCCCAGGAATCTGCAAGGTAAACTTGCAACTGGTTTCAGCCTGATCCAACCTCAGCCTTTGCAGCCGTTTGGAGGAGTGAACCAGTCTATAGATCTCTCTGCCTCTCTGTCACTCTGCCTTTCAAATAAATAAATAAATGTTTTTGAAACATTTTAAAAATAAAATTTGTCACAATGCCGTAATAAAATCTTATAGTAGCATAAGAATTTTATATAAATGTATGTGTACATGCTTATATATGTATAAAATGACATATAGATTTCAATATGTACACATATATATTTATGTATCATACATACTTATACATAAATGTAAGCTAATTGCTGGATTCCAAGTTCTGTTTTATTAGAAATTAACTATTACACTTATGAACAATATTTGCCTTTACCAAAATGCCAAAGAAATTCAGTGGAGAAAAGGTTAATCTTTTCAGCTAGTGGTGCTATGATAATGGTGTGTGATTTAGATATCCACATAAAAAGATCCATTTAAATCTTTGTCTTATAAATAAAAATTAGGAAGGATTATTTGTCTAAAAACAAGAAAGATATTTATTTAAAATTTTGGAAGAAAACAGAAGCTATTGTTCATATTTCTGCGTCAGGTAGAAAGAGTTCTTATATCGTGCCAGCATTGTGGCACAAGGGATTATGTGGTGCTGGCAGCCCATATGAACACCAGTTTGAGTCCTGGCCACTCCACTTCTGACCCAGCTTCCTATTAATGCAGCTGGAGAAACAAAAGATGGCTCAAGTACTTAGGTTTGAGCACCCACACAGGAAGGAGTTCTAGGCTCCTGGTTTTGATCTGGCCTAATACCCGCCATTGGAGTCATTTGGGAAATGAATGAACAGACAAAAGAGCACTCTCTTGCTCTCTCTCTCTCTCTCTCACTCTCCACTTTTTTGTGTTTTGTTTTTAACAGATTCTTTTTTTTAAGATTTATTTACTTTTTTGGAAAGGCAGATGTACAGAGAGGAGGAGAGACAGAGAGGAAGATCATCCATCCGATGATTCACTGCCCAAGTGATCACAATGGCCGGTGCTGAGCTGATCTGAAGCCAGGATCCAGGAACTTCTTTCCAGGTCTCCCACGAGGGTGCAGAGTCCTAAGGCTTTGGGCCATCCTTAACTGCTTTCCCAGGCCACAAGCAGGGAGCTGGATGGGAAGTGGAGCTGCTGGGATTAGAACTGGCACCCATATGGGATCCCGACACGTTCAAGGCAAGGACCTTAACCATTATGCTATTGTGCCGGGCCCTCTCTCTCCTTTTTAAACAACACCAAAAATAACTTTTTAAAAACACCACCAAAACCCATGATACATAAAGGAAAAATACATTAGACTATATCAGAATTCGAAATTCTTGCCCTTCAAAAGATGCCCAAAATAAAATTAAAGTGTAACCTACAAACTGAAAAAATACATTTGCAAATCATGTATCTGATAAGCATACAGCTTCCAGAAGAACTCTTTTTTTTTTACGTTTTATTATTATTAGTAGTAGTAGTAGTAGTAGTAGTATCGTTTTATGATACAGTTCCATAGGCTCCCAACCCCAATTCCCCCACCCACCTAGTTCCTCTATATCATTATTAAAGTATAGTTCTTCATACACAGTCATATGTCCATCATTGTGGGCATGGACAATAGCAGAGAGTCCAGCATCCTGATTTCAAGATATAGTAAACAGTTTCACTGGTAAGTCCATCTTTGTTTGGAAATAGAGATGCATACTGCATTGTATCCTCACATCTGGATGTTAGTCTCCATTTCACAGCTACTGTACATCCCCTCAAATGAAAAGTCATGATACAAAATCAACAATAGAAAGAAAAATAGAAATTTACAATGCCTGAAGTTAAAGGACATGTTACTAGATATGACAGTCTCCATTACACAGCTACTATACATCCCCTTAAATGAAAAGCCACAAAATCTGGGAGAAAAGGAATTAACAACACCATGAAGTTAAATAACATGCTATTAAATGACTAGCATGTAGCTGAAGAAATGAAAATCAAGAACCTTCTTGCAGAAAATGATGCTGCTGTATGATCTATGAGTCATTGAATAGTCACAAAAAGCTGTTTTGAAGAGATGAAACTAACAAAAAACAAAAATATCAAAATCCATGGGATATAGCTTCCGCTGATTTTTGTTGGTGAAATGTGTCTCTCCTAGACAACAAATAGATGGATTTTGTTTTTTAATCCAGTGTACTACTATGACGTTTGATTGAGCTTAAGTCATTGACATTCAGAGTTTAATATGTATGGATGGTACTTTGGTCCTGTCATTTTAGGAATGGGTTGTTCATTGGTTTAGTTTTCTGTTGTCATTTTACTGGGATGTTCTTCACATTTGCCTTTGGTTTTGGTAGGTGCTATTCCTCTTCTCTGTCAAGAGAACATCTTGAAGTATCCTTTGTAGGGCAGGTTTGAAACAGGCATTTTCTTTTGACTTTTCTCTACTGTGGAAGAATTTTATTTCATTTTCAAAGACAAAGGAAAGCTTTGCTGGATACGTTACCATGGGCTGACAATTTTTTCTTTTAGAATCTGGACTATGTCACTCCATTCTCTTCTTGCCTGTAGAGTTTCCTGTGAGAGATCTCCTGTGAGCTTAACTGGCATTCCTTTATATGTCAACTGACTTTTTTCACATGCACATTTCAGGATCTTTTCCTCCTGTTCAATTGAAGAGAGCTTGATGATCATGTGTGGTGGTGAAGATCACTTTTGATCAAGCCTGTTGGGAGTTCTGTGCCCCTCCTGGATCTTGTTTCCCAATTCTTTCTCCAGATTAGGGAAATTTTCCTGTATTATTTCATTAAATACATTTGCAAACTCAGCTTTTCTTTCTGCACCTTCTGGGACTCCCATAACTCTTACATTTGGCCTCTTAATAGTGCCTTTCAATTCTTGAATACTTTTTTTGGCCTGATCCAGCTCTGCTTCCAGCTTTTTGTTTGTTTCCCCCTGATAACAAGAAATATCTTTCAATTCTGAGATTCTTTCTCCTGCTTGCTTCATTCTATTTTGGAGACTCTCCACTGTACTTTTAATTTGCTCTACTGTGTTCTTCATTTCTGAAATATCAGCCTTGATTTGCTTTATGGCTGCTACTTCTTGTATAACAATGTCCTTAAATTCTTTGAACTCTTGTATGTGCTTCTCATTGTTGATCAGAAGCTTTATAATGAGTTTTCTGAATTCTGTGTCCTTCATTTTCTTGATGTCTTCCTCAGTTAACTCTGAGGTTGGAATAGGGTTTTGCTCCTTTGCAGGGGAGTCTTCAGTAATATTTATTGTGCCTTTGTCTCTTCTTTTGCTCTTGGTCATTGTACTTCTGGTTAGCAGAGTCTTCTCCTTGGGGCAGGTTTCCAAGCTGTGTCACCCACAGGTCTATAGTTCGATCTTACTTATTGCCGTTGGTACGCAACTCTTTGCTTGCAGCCACTCGTGCCACAACCTCCAGCAGTTCCAGGTCTGGGTTCTTATGTTAGACTTCCACAAAGAACACCGTAGCCCCAGCTCTTGGCTCACCACTCTCCACCTCCTGTGATACCGTGCTGAGGCTGCACCATTGCCTATACAACCTTTCTCCCACTTCCGGTTGGAGCAGGTCCCAGGATTAGGGAGACACCAGGTGTCCTATATAGCTAGGTTGTTGGTGGTGCTTATCTTGCCAGAACCTGTTGGACGTTAGGTCTGGGTGCCACACGGACCTATTTTGATCCATACCATGCCACAGTCGGTATTATTTTTCCTACAGGTCCAGTGCAATCCATCAAACTCAGTGAGTTCTCGCGAGATCAGCACATGCGCAGTTCACTGTTGTCCCCTGCAGTCCTAAAGCTATTGCCACAGTGCCCAAAATGGTGCCTGATGTACTGCTACTAGAGTTCTTAACCTGCTGGCAGTCAGATCTGAGGGCTACCTAGACCTGTCTTGGGTGGAACTTGTAGAATGCCATGTTGTTGCAGTTCACTGAGTCAGAAGTGAGTTCACTCCCAGCTCAGTTCATGCTCAGTCCTTTCGCTTGCCTTTGCCTCCTTAGGCAAAATGGGATTCAATTTGGCTCTAGGGGGCTGACTGGGGTGTGAAATCCACCCTGTTCTCACACTGCCCGTCTGGGATCTGCTGCTCTGTCTCTGCTCCTGGTCAAATCAAACGGACCAGCAGGATGGACAGTTCTTTGACTGGGTTCACCTCCCAAGCTCCCAGTGAAAGTCCCATCCCACCTGGTTGCTGGTGGAGTTCTGGCTGCTGGTGGAGTTCAGATCGCCATTAGCTCAATGCCGCTGGAGTATCAATCACTGCAACACCACACGATTGTTTTCGGTGCTTTCCTGTGTCTGTCAGTCTCCAGGTACCCCTCTGCTGTTGTTCTGTCCTCTCCTATTTCCTTGAATGTGTCCTCTCTGCTTCATCCTGATTAACTGTTTCTCCATCCATTTAAATGCATGCTTACCCTTCCTGCCATCTTGATCCCCCCCCAGAAGTACTCTTAAAGATGAATAATGAAAAGAAAAGTGCAATTAAAATGGGTAAGTACCTAGCTATTGCTACATATATAAATGGCCAGCAAGCACACATAAAGGCATTCAATATAAGTACCATTTAGTCATATGTAAAGCAAAATTATACTGAGATTACAATTCAAGGCCAAAAGGGAGAATATCATGAGGCAAACAAAACAAAGAAAGCAGAAAGTTTTGGTGAGGATGTGGGAAGCAGGGAGATCTTCACACATGGTTCTTCAGAATATGAAAAGTCAAAACTTCTGAGGAAATCACTTGTAGCTCCTCTGTAAGTTAAACACAGAATAACCATATGACGTGGTATTTCCCTCCGAGGTGCATTTTTCTGAAAAACTAAAAACAGATATTTAAACAAAAACGTGTACACAAATGTGCTGAGCATTACTATTGGCAAGAGGCAAGAGGTAACAAGAATCTAAATCTATCCACTGATGATTCCATAAAGAAAACATAGGTTAGTGATAGAGTAGAATATTATCCAACCACAAAAATGAAGGGAATGCTGATTAATGCCACAATAAGGGTAATCCTGGGAATGCTACAATAAGTGTAAGAACCTAAACACAAAAGGCCATGTTGCCACCCCAGCTTACCAGTCTTGCACCTGCCAGGATCCCATATGGGCACCAATTTGTATCCCAGAGGCCCCATTTCTCATCCAATTCCTTGCTTGTTACCTGGGAAAGCAGTTAATGATGGCCCAAAGCCTTGGGACCCTGCACCCACATGAGAGACTCAAAAGAAGTTTCTGGCTCCTGGTTTTGGATCAGCTCAGAACCGGCTGTTCATCCACTAGGGGAGTAAGTCAGCTCTGCCTCTCCTCCTTTCGGTATATCTGACTTTCCAATAAAAACAAGTGAATGTAAGACACTAAAAAAGGAGAAGAGGCAAGTTTCCCTGGCCTGCCTTCTTCCTGCCTCCCCTCACGCATTCCATTCATTTGACTCCAGAAAAGAACAGACTCCCTGTTTCAGAGCAGATGAGAAAACAGGGTCCAATTGATGGAGGACGAGGGAGGCAATGCATGGGCTGAGGCAGACTCTTCAGAGGTTTCTTTCAATATGCATTGATCAATGACTCAGAGAATCAAGATGGCAGAGTAGGGTGAAGATATGTTTAGGCAGATGAAGATCCATAGCCAGAGTGAAGCAGAGAGAACACATTCCATAATATAGAAGAGGACAGACTGATGGCAGAAGCGTACCTGGAGACTGACGGACACAGGAGAGCAGCAGAGACAACGGTGTGATGCTGCAGTAAACAGCTATCCAAGTGGCAATCAGTGAGTAGCGATCTGAGATCCACCAGTGGCTGGAGCTCCACCAGCAACCAGGTGGGAAGGGGAGTTCACCAGCAGCTCCAGAGGTGAATCCAGGCAAAGAACTGCCCATCCTGCTAGTTTGATTGATTCGACCAGGAGCAGAGACAGAGCAGAAGATCCCAAACACACAGTGTGGGAACAGGGTGGATTTCACAGCCCAGACCTCCACCAGAGCTGCATCGGGCACCATTTTGTGTAGGAGGGCAAAGGCTATGGGACAGGCCCACTCATGCGCTAAGCTAGGAGCAAACTCATTCAGACTCAGTGAATTGCAACAATGTGGCATCCTATAGGTTCCTCCAAAAATAGGTCTAAGTAGCCCTGAGACTTCATAGCCAGCAGATCCAGAACTCTAGTAGTAGCACATCAAGCACCACTTTGTACAGTGTGGCAAAGGCTTTGAGACTGCAGGGAAAGCAGTGTGCTGTGCATGAGCTGAGCTGGGAGTGAACTCACTGAGCTCAGTGCATAGCACTGGTCCCACATCAAAAATAATACTGACTTTGCCACCTTACAACTCAAAATAGAGGTCTGAGTGGCTCTCAGACTTAATGGCCAGCAGGTTTTGGCAAGATCAGCACCAACAACAACCTAGCTATTTAGGACTCCTGGATGTCTCTCTAATCCTGACAACTGCATGGACTGGAAGTGGGAGAAAGGTTATACAAACAGTGCAACCCCAAGCACAGGATCCCAGGAGGTGAAGAGTGGTGAGCCAGGAGTTGGGTTCATGCTGGAAGACTAACATAAGAGCCCACACCTGAAACTCTCTGGAGGGAGTGGCACAAAAGACTGCAAACAAATGCTATGTACCAACCACAATAAGTAAAATCAAATTGCAGACTTGTAGGTGACACAGCTTAGAAACCTGCGCCAAGGAGAAGACTCTGCTAACCAGAAGTGCAATGACCAAGAGCAAACGAAGAGACAAAGGCACAATGGATATTACTGAAGACTCCTGCAAAGGAGCAAAAGCCTTTGCCAACCTCGGAGTTCGTTGAGGAAGACATCGAGAAAATGGGGGATACAGAATTCAAAACACTTGTTATAAAGCTTCTTATCAACAACGAGAAGCACATACAGGAGTGCAAGGAATTTAAGGAGTATGTCACACAGGAAACAGCAACACTGAAACAAAATCAAGCTGAATTATTATTGGAAATGAAGGATGCAATAGAACAAATTAAAGATTCAGTGGAAAGTCTCAATAATAGAATGAAAGAGGCAGAAGAAAGAATCTCAAAATTAGAAGATATTTCTTGTCACCATGGGGAAACAATCAAAAAGCTAGAAGCAGAACTGGATCAAGCTAAAAAATAATATTCTAGAATTAAGAGACACTATTAAAATGCCAAATGTAAGGGTTGCAGAAGTTCCAGAAGACACAAAAAGAGAAGCTAGGTTTAAAAATATATTTAATGAAATAATAAAAGAAAAGTTCCCTAATCTGGAGAAAGAATTGGGAAACAGAATACAGGAGGGGCACAGAACTCCCTACAGGATTGACTAAAAGTGATCTTTACCACGACACGTGATAATCAAGCTCTCTTCTATCAAACATGAAAAAAATATATATGATCCTTTAATGTGCTTTGAAAAAAATCGATTGACATATAGAGGAATGACAGTTAAATTCACAGCTGACCTCTCACAGGAAACTCTAACGGCCAGAAGAGAATGGAATGACATATCCCAGATTCTAAAATTAAAAAAAAGTCGGCCCACAATAATGTACCCAGCAAACCTTTCCTTTGTCTTTGAAGATGAAATAAAATTCCTCCACACTAAAATTAAAACAATATGCCTCTTTCCAAGCTGCATTACAAATGATACTTAAAGATGTTCTCTTGATTGAAAAAAGGAATAGTATCCACTAAATCCAAACGCAAATGTGAAGAACATGCCAGTAAAATAATAAAAGAACAATAAATCAAAGAGCAATCCATTGCTAAATGACAGGACCAAATCACCACCTATTCATATGAACTCTGATTGTAAAAGGCTTAAACTCATCGATCAAACATCACAGATTAGTGTACTGGATTAAAAACACAAAACCCATCTATTTGTTGCCCATAGGAGATACATCTCACCAACAAAGATACGTGAAAACTATGTCTCACACATTTTTTGTGGGATTTCTTTTTTATTATTATTAAATGTATTCATTAATTACATTGTGTTGTAATTACATAGAATCTGGGATTCTCCCCCCCCCACCCTCCCCCCATGGTCTCACACATTTTAATGATTTTGTTTTTAGTTTCATTTCTTCAAAACACCTTTTTCTCATCAAATTCTTCACTGACTGATATATCATACAGTAACATGGTTTTCTTTTTCATTTCTTCAATGACGCATTAGTCATTCAGTAGCATGTTATTTAACTTCATTGAGTTGTAAATTTATGTTTTTTTCTTGCTGTTGTTGATTTTGTTTTGTGGCTTTTCATTTAAGGGGATGTATAGTAACTGTGTAATAGAGACTATCATATCCAGTGGCATGTTACTTCATGGCATTATAAAATTCTGTTTTTCTCCCTGATATTGATTTTGTTGTGGCTTTTTACTAGGGGGGATTTATAGTGACTGTGTAGTGGAGACTGACATGTTCAGATGTGAGCATATGGTGCAGTGTGCATCTCTATTTCTGGATCAAGGATGGACTCCCAGTGAAACTGTTGGATATTATTGTCTTGACACTGGGATGCTGGACTCTGCCATTGTCCATGCCCTTGATGATAAACTTATGATTGCTTATGAGAAACTATGCTGTTGTAATGATATGGGAGAGGTCAGTGCGTGTGTGTTGGGGGGGGGATTGATTTAGGGAGAGAGTAGGGGAAATTCCAGGGCCTATGAAACTGTATCATAAAATGATAATAGTAGTTTAAAAATGAAAAAAAAAATGTACTGATCTACCCAGGCCATAATCACCAAGCAAAAAGCTCATGATTTGATGACTGTTTTTAGCTCATGCCTATACTGTGGAACAATGATTTTCTACTTTTTACTCACTGAATATTATGGTTAATGGTGCATTAAACCTGTGATTATAAAATAAGGCAAAATTATGTTTCTGCAAAACTTAAAGGAAAAAAGGAAAAGACAGAGGGAAGAGAGAAGGGAGGGAAAAAGAACAATGATAATCATCTTAGAACTGTTGTCTATGAAATGCATGAAACCTGTTTTCTTTATATTAATAAAAATCAAAAAGAGACCAGGTGGAGAAGAGTGAGCATGCCTCATATTGAACATGCTTAAAGTTGGATTTGTTCTGTCCTTCCAGACTTACTGTAATCATATGCTGCGAATCACAGTGAGTGGATCAACATCCTGGCACAGAGCAGACATCCATTGTCTTTGGGTTGAATGAATAAGTATGATGAATAGAGAACAAAAAGGATGAGTAGAGTCAAAATACGGTTCAATGAGGAATCACACTGGATCCTGCCAAACAGCCAGTGCTAAAGTCACCCCAAGGTCAGTGCAGCAGATGCCCAGACATAAATTCTCTCACTTTTCCAAATTCTTGGGGGAACCAGTAGGTTCCCACAACAACATCCACCTTCAGCTACTCCTTGCCTAATATCTACAGATATGGCACCGGTTAGGTTTCTCCAAGGGCCATTTATCCTGTAAAACTTTACACCAGGCAATGAATGGCAGGCAGGTGGTATGTGGCCCATATGAGGATCCAGGTGGAGGGCCTTAGGAATTGTACAAAGAGGGTCATGGCAGTGCCCAATATGGGTCTGTGTTCAGTTTGGCTGCAAGTTAGAAGAGGATCTTCTCACCAAAGATGATTGTTAATCCAGGGGTTCCCTCCCTACTTCCCTGGTAAACAGAAAACACGGCTGCTAGAAACAGCTGTGGGTACCGAGTCATTATTTGGGCTACTTTATTTCTTCTGGACTTGGAGTTGACAAGCAGGCACATGGAACTACTTGTGGTTCCTAGCACAGACACCAAAACAAGGAAGTGATCCATCACAGTCTCCACTCCCAAGAAATTAAGAGCTGGGTGGAACGCATTAAAGAAACCCCAGCAAATGTACTCCAGCAAATGTACTCTGGCTAAGAAGAGAAGTGAAATTTGCAACCCAGAACAGAATTCTGGTTGTGTCAACAGCAGAACTGGAGCAGGAAGCATTTCATGAAACGTAATTTTTAATTGTCTTTTTGATAGAATAATTGATAAACATCCTTTTCGAGAATAAAAATCCAAATCATTTTTAACTCCATTCCTGGAAGAATTGTCAGATACAGGAATAACGGTAAAGAGGCAGTTTTCTGGGCATGGAGCCCAGGACTCAAACACAGGCACCAGAAAACATCTGGTGTGCCTGATATATAGACACCAATACTGCGCGCGTGTGTGTGTGTGTGTGTGTGTGTGTGTGTGTTTCTCCTCTGCTGAGTCATGGCATTAAAACCTATCTGGAAATAGTCCCATCCTTTTAGCCAACCAGTTTACACACACCCCTTTAGCTCCTCCTTGTTTCAAATGTTATGTTAAGAGGAAGAAGGAAAACAAATTCAAGAGCTGCTCTTAAGCATTTAGAATTTTCTTGTCACACCTATTGCAAGGAGAGATTGATCTGTGGTCTGAAGCAGCCCACATCAAATTTGGTTCTCTTCTTAAAGCATCAACATTACTTGAAACTTTGGATAACATTGGAAGAAGAGTTCACAATTAAAGTGGCCTCTGCAGGAAGCAGGCAGTTGAAAACTGACAATAAAGAGAAAGATGGCAGGCTTGAGTCCCAACCTTCATGAAGACCCTGAAATTGAGCTTTTTGTAAAGGTAAGTTTTTCATCTATCAATAATAATACTATGTAGAGTATATTATTTCTTGGCATTGGCCCTCAGATCCTCAAAAAAAAAATCTCAACATTTGTGCTCGAGGTAGGACAGAACTTTGTAATTATTTTCCTAACAAGCATCCTAGAAGAATGCTTTGGTGTTTGACACTGTCAGATGACAATAGAAAAGCATGTTTCAGCTTCAAAAATCAAGGCGATATTGTGGAAATATGACTAAACTGTAATTTTATTGGATTGCTGTATGAGCTTAGAAAAATTGCTCCTTCCCTCCAGCCCTCCATTCCTTTGTCCAGCTATACAATGAAGTAGCCTGACAAAATGATCATTATGGGATTCCAGTTCTCAGAACTTGTATGAGACAAAGTGTGGAAGAATTGAAGATGGAGGAGAGGGCCAAAGAATGGCGAGCAAACCTACTCCCACACAGGCCACACAGAATTTTCTAAAATTCTCCCACAAAGGGAAAACCTCACAGCAGGGTAACATAGACACTGGGCACACAAAAAAAAAATCCAAGAATCTATATGCCTATTATGTGAGGAGGCATTTTAGAATGCTGTGCTTCCTCTTTTTGGTCAATTTTATAGTTTTTTTTAACATGTCTCAAATTTTCAGAAAAGCACTTTGGAAAGTCCCTAAAACAGGAATAAGAAACATGTGTTTCCATATTGGCTGATCAATCAAAAAACAATTTTTATGTATTATTATTACAATTAGAAATGAAATATTTTCCTAACTCCCTGCTTACATTAAAGCTTTTCTCCTACTGCCTTGTTCTTTCCTAAACATTTAAAATATATTACCTCATCTACCCTAACATCAGCTTCATAATAGCAATATCATAATCAGTAGTGGAGATGGTAGTAGCTATTACTATTTTGTTGCAATTTTTGTTATTACAATATTAGAATATTTTCTTCATCATTCCTAGATAAGTTAACAAAATAGTAAAGTTTAAGTAACTTGCCTCTCAAATATATAACTTTTTAATGGCTTACAAAAACATAAAATAAGGAAATTCCTACATTATTAACTACTTCTTGGTCAATGTAATATTTTTATGAGGACAACAACCTGTGTTTTCAAAATTATAAGAAAGAAATCACCGCATTTTTGCATCACAATGTAATCCAAATAAGTGTTTGCTGGATCATGGGTCTGGATTATAGAAAGTATATGACTGTTCACATATTAGGACATAAATGAACCTTATTTTCCTAACTAGTCTTTTGCACCAACCTATTCCAGAGGTAACATTTCTTCATAGAATAACTAGCGTATCACTTTCATCTAGATAGCTCATTAAATTAAATCAGACATCTAAAATTATTTGTGGGCATTGATCATCATAGATTTCACATTTTTTGTGGGAATCTCAGCAGAAGAAGTTAACAAAACACACATTAGATGAGCAAATGCTGAAGTAAATAGTAATTTTCAGCTGAATGTAACTAATCATTTATTAATTAATCTAGGTAGGCACTATGCTAAGTGATTTACTACTGATTTTTGTGGATACAAGAAGCAAAGCAAAGAGTCATTGAATAGCATTATCTAAATATATATAGCTATTGAATGGCAAAGTTATAATTTCAATTCTTTAAAATAGCCATGTCTAATCTTACACAATTCTTTTCTGTTGGGAAAAGTTTTGGACAGAATTTTCCAGAATTTTATCAGGTGAAATGCTTTAAATGAAAGCTTATCTAATCACATTGACAAAAATTACAAATTTTCTAGAACAACAATGAGTATCATCTATTTTGCTTTGCTTTCATGTGCGTTTCACAGATTTCTAGAAGTTTCATGGAATATTTGGGAAGGAACATAGAGGTTAAGAAGTTTGAAAAATGCTAATGACTAAGTTTTTTGGAGAATTGTTCTTTACCAGTGATACCACATTTATACACTATAGACAATATGATATCTTTATTAAGACTAAATAAGTCTTTTTTCACCGACTCTCTGTGAGTACAATTTTAAAACTCTGTCACAACTTCTCCGAAGTGCCGATCAGGTCCTTACAAGACATTAATCAATCATTTTCTTGTCACAATTAGAATCTATAACACAGTAGCTATGTGTTCCTTACAGTCAGTGAGAACGTTACCTTTAGGCTTTGAATTATCTGAATAAGATTTATATATAGGAATTAAGAACAAAGAATTTTATAAATAAATTTATTTTATCTGAATTCAGACTCATCTTGGTGGATTATTTTCATTTTTAAGTGGAATGTTTTCACTCATAAAATTACAGAATATAGCATTTGTACCAAAGCTTTCTAAAATGTGTGGGGACAGGCCCGCATTACGGCATAGCAGGTAAAGCTGTTCCATACAGTTCCAGTATCCCATCTGAGTGAGATTTGCCGATTGGTGTTCAGGCTTTTCCATTTCTGATCCAACTCACTGCTAAAGGCTTGGAAAAAGTAGCAGAAGATGGCCCAAATGTTTGGGTCACTGACACCTACATGGATGAAGCTCTCACTTCCTGTGTCCTGGCTTTAGCCTGGCCCTGCCCTGGTGGCTGTGGCCATCTGAAGAGCTGATCTCTCTCTATAACTCTGACATTCAAGGAGACAGTGATTTTTTTAATGTGATAGAAAGGGGAAGAGTTGATAATCTCTGAATGTTCAGACCATTTTCAAACTGTGCCAGGACTATCATGAATACTGTCATAAAGACTGATTTCTAAAATCCAGCACAATTATTGCATGGAAGAAAGCTGTATATAGTCTCAGATTTTCTAAGTGTGAAGAGTATGTATTTCATTAACTCCTGACTAGTTGAGCCTCAATTTCCTCAACAGTAAACAAGGATAATAGCCCAATCCTCATTGGGAGGATTAAGTGAAATAAATTTGTAAAGGACAGTGGCTGGTAACATAATAAATGTCAAGTGTTAACTACTGTTGCTTTCTTTATGTTATCAAAAATGCAAAGAGAAAAGGTTGCTTTGGTGAGTTACCACATGCTCTCTTTGCCAGCCAAATATACTTAAAAGCTAAGTAAAATTGTCAATCAGAGTAGGAAATGTTGTGTTAATACTTTAAATCAGCAACATAAACAACAACAGCAAACACACACACACACACACACACACACACACACACACACACACACCCCTTTCCGCTTTCCTGTAAAACTATTGCATTTCCCCAAACCTCATTGTTTGGACTCTCCTTTTGCCAAGTGAGTCCACCCTTCCTGTTATATCTGTTACCAGATTTATTCTTCTTCCTGCCTCCCACTCTAATCATGTTTCCACTTAAAACCCAGTTCTGACTGGATCCTCAGTCTGAATTCTGTTACAAAGGAAATGCAGCTGCCAAGGTTGGTTGGCTCCTCTCATCTCTGTTCATTCTCTGACATCATGAAAGAGGAACAATAAAAATCATTTCCTCTGTCACACTCACTATGAGAGACAGGAAAATTTGTCAAAAAACTGAAACTATTGCCAGCGTTTCTGGAACCTTAATGTTGCTACAAACAGTACAAGAGAGTTCTTGTAAGCGGAACTATGCTTAACAGGCAACAGATTAATGATTAGTAACTAAGTGACTGAGGCAAAGAGGACAAACTTCGTTCAAGACATGAGACATGCCGACAACTTGGACTTCAGAAGCTGGGTAGTGTCCGACAGATGCTAAGCACCAAATAAATGTTAAATCCAGGAATGAGGAAAATAACTACTGCTTCAAAGAAGATAAATGAACTTACTTGGGAAAATTGACAAGAATTCGTGTTAGTGTTGATGTTGAGAGTAAAGCAGAAGGATAATTTCCAATTTTCTGGCTTGGGCAATTAAGTGGCTAGCTGAAAATTGGGCTGCCACTATGAAATATTACAGATGGAATAGTTTGGATGATTGAAATACATTTAAAAACAATTCTTGGAGTTAGAAGTCCAAGAGCAAGATGTCAACATGATGGAGTTCTTGATTTGCCTATGACTGCTTTCTTGTAGATTCATATTGTGACAAAAGAGAGCTCTCTTACACCCTCTTAGAAAGGCACCCCGGCGGCGTGGCCTAGCGGCTAAAGTCCTCACCTTGAAAGCCCCGGGATCCCATATGGGCGCCGGTTCTAATCCCAGCAGCTCCACTTCCCATCCAGCTCCCTGCCTGTGGCCTGGGAAAGCAGTTGAGGACGGCCCAATGCATTGGGACCCTGCACCCGCATGGGAGACCCGGAAGAGGTTCCAGGTTCCCGGCATCGGATCGGTGCACACCGGCCCGTTGCGGCTCACTTGGGGAGTGGATCATCGGACGGAAGATCTTCCTCTCTGTCTCTCCTCCTCTGTGTATATCTGGCTGTAATAAAATGAATAAATCTTTAAAAAAAAAAAGAAAGAAAAAGAAAGGCACTAACATCATAATGAGAACATGGACTAATTATCACCGAAAGGAGTGAACTGCAGGTATCACCCCAAAGGGAGTTAGCTTTAACAATTCCATGAAGAAGGCAGTGCCATTCACAAGACTGGGATACCCAAAGAAAAAGTTGATTGGTTCATGAAGTAAAGACAAGGGATTGAAATTCAGTGTAATATATATCAAGACTGAAGCATCTAAAAACCTAGATCTAGTTTGGATCTTGTGGCACAGTGAGTCGAAATGCTGCCTGGCAGTCGCCTATCCCATACTGCAGCACCTGGTTAAACCCCTAGCACCTCTGCTTCTGATCCAGCTTCCTGTTAATGCATCCTGGGAAGCAGCAGATGATAGCTTAAGTGCTCAGGCCACTGCACTTTTGGCTGTTGATGCCATTTAATGAGTAAGCCACTAAATGGGAATCAGTCTCTATTTCTCTCTTGCTTTCTCCCTCTCCTGTTTTTCTTGTAGATGAAAAGAAACTTGAAAACAATGTTTAAAAGCCTATATCTTTCATGTGAGCACTACGTCAACTGTAATCCTCTCAAGAAGTAGCTACCTTTCCTTTCACATTCCTCTTGTTAAGCCTGAAGTTGAGGTAGGTGTCCTTTAAGTAGCCTTGCCCAGCACTGCTGTTTCCAAATTATTTTACCTTCCACTCCCAGAAGAGTATTAGAGTGTGTTTCATAACATCAAACTGACTACCCACTCACCCTTATTATGGTTATCTTTCAAACCCCTGAGTCACCTCCTTTATCTTTTGAGGATTATTTTTATCTTCTTCAGTACTTCTATAATAATTCTTTATCGTTTTCATATCTACAATGATCATTTTTCAATCCTCTGACATCTGAGATCCTTGATTTTCTCTCCTCCGGGGATATTGCTCTCCATCATCTCTTAAGTACACCCCTTGCATGATCATACCCTCAACTTCATCATTTCAATGTCTGTAATATCTGTATAATACTATTTCCTTATGGTTTTACGTTCTGCTTTTTGCATTTTGTATCTTGGCACACTTTATAAATGTATAGTTTATATAAAAGAAAATATATCTATACTATGTATGCAGTTCAATGACTTCCAATGAATGTAATACACATGTAACCATCGTTCTTGATCAAAATATATATTTGTATTGCTCCTAAAAGTTTGTCTTTACATGGAGACTGAATACATGCTCCTGATGAACACTAGGTCATAGGAAAAGTGAAAGGAGAAGTAAAAAAAAAACTTCTACAAATGAATGAAGAGGGCAATATTACATATCATAAACTTAGAGGGCACACCAAATGCAGTGTTAAAAGGGATGTCTATGGGCCCGGCATGGTAGCCTAGTGGCTGAAGACCTCACCTTGCATGCATCTGGATTCCATCTGTGTGCTGGCATGTGTCCCGGCAGCTCCACTTCCCATCCAGCTTCGTGCCTGTGGTCTGTGAAAGCAGTTGAGGACGGCCCAAAGCCTTGGGACCCTGCACCCACATGGGAGACCTGGAAGAAGCTCTGGGCTTTGGATTGGCTCAGCTCTGGCTGTTGCAGCTGCTTGGGGAGTGAATCGACAGAATGAAGATCTTCCTCTCTGTCTCCCCTCCTCTCTGGATATCTGCCTTTCCAATAAAAATAAATAAATCTTTAAAAAAAAAGTTTGTGTCTTTGCAGTCAATCTTCCCAGCCAACACCCTACTCCCTATCGACAGGCAACAATTGGTCTGCTTTCCACCAGGATAAATTAATTTGCATGCTCTGTAGATGGAATCATACAATATGTACTCTTTGCTTCTGTCTTTTTTTTTTTTTTTTTTTTTTTTTGGAAAGCCGGATATGCAGAGAGGAGGAGAGACAGAGAGGAAGATCTTCCGTCCGATGATCCACTCCCCAAGTGAGCCGCAACGGGCCGGTGCGCACCGATCTGATGCCGGGAACCAGGAACCTCTTCCAGGTCTCCCACACAGGTGCAGTGTCCCAATGCATTGGGCCGTCCTCGACTGCTTTCCCAGGCCACAAGCAGGGAGCTGGATGGGAAGTGGAGCTGCTGGGATTAGAACCGGCGCCCATATGGGATCCCGGGGCTTTCAAGGTGAGGACTTTAGCCGCTAGGCCACGCCGCCAGGCCTTGCTTCTGTCTTAACTCATCATAATTATGTTGAAAATCACCTATGTTGTGTGTATAAGTAGCTTATTCTTTATGTTGCTGAATTATTCCATCATATGGATATATAATAGTTTTTAGCCTTTTAAACAAGAATTTTAAGTAAATGAAAAGAAACTTGAGTTAAAAAGAAAGCTATCTAGGATTTTTTAAAGAGTAATTTTTTTGAGTCACTTACTGGGATGAAACTGAAGCATAATGGGTAAAGTCACTGCTAACACCCACATGGCCACCAATTCAAGTCCCGCCTGCTCTACTTCGGATCCAGCTGCCTGTCAATGCACTTGAGAAAGCAGTAGAGGATAGTCCAAGTGCTTGAGCCTCTGCACCTACATGGGATACCCTGAAGAAGCTCCTGGCTCCTGGCTTCAGACATGTGGCCATTTAGGGAGTGAACCAGAGGGCAGAAGATCAACCTCTATGTGTAGGGATTCCCCTTTGCTGTCCCTTTCCTCCCTACCCACTCTCCCTTTATTTCCCCTCATATTGTTATACTAGTATACTTCTTTAGTAACAATTACAAGTTTAAGTGCATAGTAGAATTTTATGTATAGCTAAAAATAACAAATCTAGTATTATATTGTCAACGTATATTTAATTATTTCATTGGGGATTCTTCTTTCATTTGGGAGTAGAGATGCAGATGGCAATGTAGCTTCACTTGCCTTTGAACTCAGTTTGAATGTCATGTCATCAGGACAGGCCTTCCCTGAAAGACTTCACAGAGAATTTTCTGGGTTCTCCTGTGGCACACTGATAAAGTATGCTTCATTCTTTAAAAACTATCTCTATTTAAAACAAAGCTATTTCAATCACCATACGGTCTCTTACATGTTCTCTGTGATATACAAGATCAATAGATACGTTTCTAAGCATGTGTGTGTGTGTGTGTGTGTGTGTGTGTGTGTGTGTGTGTGTGTACAGGATCTATATAATGAGACAAGTATGCCATGAAGTGGAGATACATTGCAGTATGAATCTCTAGTTCTGAATAAAAGATGGCCTCCCAGGCCTGGCGCCGTAGCCTAGTGGCTAAAGTGCTCGCCTTGCACGCGCCGGGATCCTATTATATAGGTGCCAGTTCCTGTACAAACTGCCCTGCTTCCAATCCAGTTCCTTGCTTGTGGCCTGGGAAAGCAGACAAGGACGGCCCAAAGCCTTGGGACCCTGCAGCCACGTGGGAGATCCGGAAGAAGTTCCTGGCTCCTGGCTTCAGATCAGCGCAGCTACAGCCACTGCAGGAACCTGGGGAGTGAATCAGCAGATAGAAGATCTTCCTCTCTGTCTGTCCTCCTCTCTGTATATCTGACTTTCCAATAAAAATTTTAAAAATCTTTTAAAAAGGATGGACTCCCAATGTAAAGGTTAATATATTTTGACACTAGAATGCTGGACTTTATATCATTGTCTATCTATATCTAAAATGTCACAAAACAGTTAAATAGCAGAATGATGGACTTGTGACTGTTGTTGAGGGACTAAACTATTGTTACAACACAGGGGAAAACAGGAATGGGGAGGGGTTGATGGAGCGTGGAAAGGGAAATCCCTGAGTCTAAGGAACTATATTCTTGAAAAATGAATAATTTTTAAATGTCTTAAACATAATTAGGGAGAATATTTTTATCACAATATCTGATCTTATAATAATGCCTGGAATATGCTTGAAAGTAAGTATTTGGTAAGTGAATTTCTATCAATTTGGTGCATGAATAAAGAATAGAGGTGGATACAGACAGAAAAACATTTAATCAGGATGAAGCAGAGAGGACATATTTCAGGAAATAGGAAACACAGGACAACTGCAGAGGGGTATCTGGAGACTGACCGACACAGGAAATCAGTGGACACAACGGCAATCTGAACTCCACAGTAGCCGGAACTCCACCAGCAAAATAGGTCCGTGTGGCACCCACACCTAACGTCCAACAGGTTCTGACAAGATCAGTGCCCCCAACAACCTAATTATATAGGACACCTGGTGTTTCCCTAATCCTGGGACCTGCTCCAACCAGAAGTGGGAGAAAGGTTGCAGAGACAACAGTGTAGCCTCAGCAGGGTATCACAGGAGGTGGAGAGTGGTGACCCAAGAGCTGGGGCTGTGGAGACCACGGTGGAAGTCTGACATAAGAACCCAGACCTGGAACTCGCTGGAGGTTGTGGCACAAGTGGCTGCAAGCTAAAAGTTGTGTACCAACCGCAATAAGTAAAATCGCATTGTAGACCTGTGGGTGACACAACTTAGAAATCTGCCCCAAGGAGAAGACTCTGCTAACCAGAAGCACAATGAACAAGAGCAAAAGAAGAGACAAAGGCACAATGAATATTACTGAAAACTCCCCTGCAAAGGAGAAAAACCCAATGCCAACCTCAGAGTTCACTGAGGAAGACATCGAGAAAATGGGGCATACAGAATCCATAAGACTCATTTTAAAGATTCTGATCAACAATGAGAAGCTCATGCAAGAGTTCAAGGAATTTAAGGAAGCAACAAAGCAAATCAAGGCTGATAGATCAGAAATGAAGAACACAGTAGAGCAAATTATAAGTACAATGGAGAGTCTCCAAAGTAGAATGAAGCAAGCAGAAGAAAGAATCTCAAAATTAGAAGATATTTCTTGTCATCAGGGGGAAGCAAACAAAAAGCTGGAAGCAGAGCTGGATCAGGCCAAAAAAAGTATTCAAGAATTGAAAAACACTATTAAGAGGCCAAATGTAAGAGTTATGGGAGTCCCAGAAGGTGCAGAAAGAGAAGCTGAGTTTGCAAATGTATTTAATGAAATAATACAGGAAAATTTCCCTAATCTGGAGAAAGAATTGGGAAACAAGATCCAGGAGGGGCACAGAACTCCCAACAGGCTTGATCAAAAGTGATCTTGACCACCACACATGATCATCAAGCTCTCTTCAATTGAACAGGAGGAAAAGATCCTGAAATGTGCATGTGAAAAAAGTCAGTTGACATATAAAGGAATGCCAATTAAGCTCACAGGAGATCTCTCACAGGAAACTCTACAGGCAAGAAGAGAATGGAGTGACATAGTCCAGATTCTAAAAGAAAAAAATTGTCGGCCCACGATAACATATCCAGCAAAGTTTTCTTTCATCTTTGGAAATGAAATAAAATTCTTCCACAGTAAAGAAAAGTCAAAAGAAAATGCCTCCTTCAAATCTGCCCTACAAGGGATACTTCAAGATGTTCTCTTGACAGAGAAGAGGAATAGCACCCACCAAAACCAAAGGCAAACAGCAAGAACATCCCAGTAAAATGACAACAGAAGACTAAACCAATGAACAACCCATTCCTAAAAGGACAGGACCAAAGTACCACCCATACATATTAAACTCTGAATGTCAATGACTTAAGCTCAATCAAATGTCATAGATAAGTAGACTGGATTAAAAAACAAAACCCATCTGTTTATTGTCTGGAGGAGACACTTCAACAAAGATCAGCAGAAACTATATCACATGGGTTTTGTTGTTTTCTGTTAGTTTCATCTCTTCAAAACACTTCCTTCTGATTAAATCATTCGGTGACTCATAGATCATGCAGTGGCAACATTTTCTTCAAGAAGGTTCTTGATTTTTCATTTCTTCAGCTACACATTAGTCACTTAATAGCATGTTATTTAACTTCATGGTGTTGTTAATTTCTTTTTTCTCCTGGATGTTGATTTTGTTTTGTAGCTCTTCATTAAGGGGACATATAGTAGCTGTGTAATGGAGACTGTCATATCTGGTAACATGTCCTTTAACTTCAGGCATTGTAAATTTCTATTTTTCTTTTCATTGTTGATTTTGTATCACAACTTTTCACTTAAGGGAATGTACAGTAGTTGTGTAATGAAGACTGTCATATCTAGTAACATGTCCTTTAACTTCAGGCATTGTAAATTTCTATTTTTCTTTCTATTGTTGATTTTGTATTATGACTTTTCATTTGAGGGGATGTACAGTAGCTGTGAAATGGAGACTAACATCCAGATGTGAGGATATAGTGTGGTATGCATTTCTGCTTCCAGACAAAGATGGACTTACAATGAAACTGTTCACTGTATCTTGACAATAGGATGCTGGACTCTCTGCCATCGTCCATGCCCACAATGATGGACATATGACTGAGTATGAAGAACTATATGTTAGTAATGATATAGAGGAACTAGATGGGGAGAGGGAACTGGGGAGGGGATAAGGGAATATGAAACTGTATTATAAAATAATAACTATAATAATAAAATGTATATCAAAAAGAATAGAGGTGAAAAAATAAATTCAACGCATGTAAAATTTTAAAGCAGAAAAGTGTGCTGTATTCAAAATATAGGAAAAAGATTTTTTTATTTTCCAAAATATTCAAAACATAAACATGATACATATTTTCAGGGTACAATGTGATGTTTTGATTCATGTGTAATGTAAAATCAGGGTAAGTATCTGAAGCATTTAATATTTATAGTGAAAATGGGCAAAACCCTTTCTTCTATTTTTCCTTAAAGGCAAGTGTATGTTATCTATAATATCTATAATATCTACTAGAGATATGATCGTATTTATATAATATGCAATAGAACCTCTGAACTTCTTTTCCTGCTTATTATTATTATAATTTTATGATACAGTTCCATAGATCCTGGGATTTCCCTAACCTCCCTCCCTTAATTCCCTGCCCCCTACTGATTTCTCCTATATCATTACTAACATATAGTTCTTCATACTCAGTCATATGTCCATCATTGCGGGCATGGACAATGGCAGAGAGTCCAGAATCCTTTTGTCAAGATATAGTAAACAGTTTCATTGGGATTCCATCTTTGATCTGGAAGTAGAGATGCATACTGCATTGTATCCTCACATCTGGATATGTTAGTCTCCATTACACAGCTACTGTACATCCCCTCAAATGAAAAGTCACAACACAAAATCCAACAACAGGAAGAAAAAAAGAAATTAAAAACACCATGAAGTTAAATAACATGCTATTGAATGACTAATGTGTCGCTGAAGAAATGTAAAAGGAAGTAAAAAATGCTCTTGGAGAAAATGATGCTACAATATGACCCATGACTCAGTAAAGAATTTAATATGAGAAAAAAACAGTTTTGAAGAAATGAAACTCAAAGCAAAACATCAAAATGCATGAAATATACTTTCCACTGATCTTTGTTGGTATGATGTCGCTCCTGCAGGCAATAGATACACGGGTTATTGAGGGTTTAAAGCCTTTTACAATCAGGATTAATATGAGTAGGTAATAATTTGGTCCTGTCATTTAGCAATGGATTGCTCTTTGATTTATTGTTCTTTTATTATTTTACTGGCATGTTCTTCACATTTGCGTTTGGATTTAGTGGATACTATTCCTTTTTTCAATCAAGAGAACATCTTTAAGTATCATTTGTAATGCAGCTTGGAAAGAGGCATATTGTTTTAATTTTAGTGTGGAGGAATTTTATTTCATCTTCAAAGACAAAGGAAAGGTTTGCTGGGTACATTATTGTGGGCCGACCTTTTTTTAATTTTAGAATCTGGGATATGTCATTCCATTCTCTTCTGGCCGTTAGAGTTTCCTGTGAGAGGTCAGCTGTGAATTTAACTGTCATTCCTCTATATGTCAATCGATTTTTTTCAAAGCACATTAAAGGATCATATATATTTTTTTCATGTTTGATAGAAGAGAGCTTGATTATCACGTGTCGTGGTAAAGATCACTTTTAGTCAATCCTGTAGGGAGTTCTGTGCCCCTCCTGTATTCTGTTTCCCAATTCTTTCTCCAGATTAGGGAACTTTTCTTTTATTATTTCATTAAATATATTTTTAAACCTAGCTTCTCTTTTTGTGTCTTCTGGAACTTCTGCAACCCTTACATTTGGCATTTTAATAGTGTCTCTTAATTCTAGAATATTATTTTTTAGCTTGATCCAGTTCTGCTTCTAGCTTTTTGATTGTTTCCCCATGGTGACAAGAAATATCTTCTAATTTTGAGATTCTTTCTTCTGCCTCTTTCATTCTATTATTGAGACTTTCCACTGAATCTTTAATTTGTTCTATTGCATCCTTCACTTCCAATAATAATTCAGCTTGATTTTGTTTCAGTGTTGCTGTTTCCTGTGTGACATACTCCTTAAATTCCTTGCACTCCTGTATGTGCTTCTCGTTGTTGATAAGAAGCTTTATAACAAGTGTTTTGAATTCTGTATCCCCCATTTTCTCGATGTCTTCCTCAACGAACTCCGAGGTTGGCAAAGGCTTTTGCTCCTTTGCAGGAGTCTTCAGTAATATCCATGGTGCCTTTGTCTCTTCGTTTGCTCTTGGTCATTGCACTTCTGGTTAGCAGAGTCTTCTCCTTGGCGCAGGTTTCTAAGCTGTGTCACCTACAAGTCTGCAATTTGACTTTACTTATTGTGGTTGGTACATGGCGTTTGTTTGCAGTCTTTTGTGCCACTCCCTCCAGAGAGTTTCAGGTGTGGGCTCTTACGTTAGTCTTCCAGCATGAACCCAACTCCTGGCTCACCACTCTTCACCTCCTGGGATCCTGTGCTTGGGGTTGCACTGTTTGTATAACCTTTCTCCCACTTCCAGTCCATGCAGTTGTCAGGATTAGAGAGACATCCAGGAGTCCTAAATAGCTAGGTTGTTGTTGGTGCTGATCTTGCCAAAACCTGCTGGCCATTAAGTCTGAGAGCCACTCAGACCTCTATTTTGAGTTGTAAGGTGGCAAAGTCAGTATTATTTTTGATGTGGGACCAGTGCTATGCACTGAGCTCAGTGAGTTCACTCCCAGCTCAGCTCATGCACAGCACACTGCTGTCCCTGCAGTCTCAAAGCCTTTGCCACACTGTACAAAGTGGTGCTTGATGTGCTACTACTAGAGTTCTGGATCTGCTGGCTATGAAGTCTCAGGGCTACTTAGACCTATTTTTGGAGGAACCTATAGGATGCCACATTGTTGCAATTCACTGAGTCTGAATGAGTTTGCTCCTAGCTTAGCGCATGAGTGGGCCTGTCCCATAGCCTTGCAGGTCCAACTTGCCCTGCCAGAATGCCAGTTCAAGTCCTAGCTGCTCTTATTCTGATTCATGTCTCTGCAAATGCACCCAAGAATGCAGCAGAAGATGGGCCAAGCATGTGGTCACATTGAAATCATGTGGACAACACATAAGTGTTACCAGGCTTCTGGCTTTGACTTGGCCATTGAGTCCATTTGCAGAATGAACCAGTGTATGAAAAACATTTCTCTCTCTGTCTCTCTTTCATAGCTCCCTGTCACACTGTGCCTGGCAAATAAATAAAATAAATCTTTAAAAAACACAACAGAACACTTTCTTAGTAAAACAACATAAGAAAATAAGAATTTTTATCATGATGTATTTAACCATATCAGAAAAATCATACTGCAAAGGAAAGAAGATGATTTTATGCAAGTTTAAATTTTCATAAGACATACATTTAAATTACACATATCATCATAAACTATTACTGTTAGTATAATAATAATTTTTCTGCACCTATTATGATGGCTCAATGGCTAAAGTCTTTACCTTGCAAGTACCGGGATTCCATATGAGCATCAGTTCCTATCCCAGCTGCTCCACTTCAAATCCAGCTCTGGCCTGGGAAAGCAGTAGAGGACCTCCTAAGGCCTTGGGACCTTGCACCTGCATTGGAGACCCAGTAAAAGCTCCTGGATCCTGCCTTTGGATCAGCTCAAGTCTGGCTCTTGCATCCAGTTGTGGAGTGAGCCAGTTGGTAGAAGGTCTGTCTCTTCTCTCTGTAAATTTGCCTTTCCAATAAAAATAAACAAATCCTTTTAAAAGAATATTTTTTTAATTAATAAGGAAAAAAGGCAAGAACAAATAATTCACAAAAGAAAGAAAGAAGGTAATCAATGGAATATGGAAAGACACTTTCCAGAAAGACAATTATACAGGATCTATTGAAAAAAAATGTGTGTACTTTTTACACAATATTCTCTCAATTTTAATACTTGTTTGTATTTATTTGAAAGACAGAGGCACAGAGAGAGAGAGAGGAGTTGAAGGGAGGAAGGGAGGGAAACACAGATTTTTCATCTGCTGGTTTACTCCCCAAATAAGTACAACTCCCAAAGCCTGGAGTCAAGAACTTCATCAGGCTTTCTCATGTAGGTGCAGAGACTCAAGAATGTTGTGCTTTTCCAGGCCATTAGCAGAGATCTGGATTAGAAGTGCAGCAGTTAAGACTCAAATTAAGTCCATATGGGATCCCAATGTAGCAGGAAGAAGCTTAACCTATTACATCACAATATAATGGTTCCTTTGCATTTTTATTTTATTTTCCTTTGCATTTTTATTTTAATTTTTGATGCTAAAGATACAATTTCAGAGGTAGAACAAGCTATATTTCCCATAAAACTTTGTTGTTAAAGTATTTAGAGTGAGAAGTTTTGGGATACTCTAAATACCCACCAATAGGGAGATGATTATATAAATTCTAATAATGCAAAATTTAAAATATTATTGTGCTCAGGACACTTGTAGTTTTGTGTTATTAATTCATTAGATCTCTATGGCCATGATGATGATCTCTATGTCTATGATGATGTTGAGACTTCTAATTTCGTCTCCAGCAGTTAGCTCATTTTCAAGTAGGCACTCAGTACATATTTGTTGAATAAATGAATAAGCTGAGGCCTGTCTTTTTCTTAACAGGCTGGTAGTGATGGGGAAAGTATTGGAAACTGTCCTTTTTGCCAACGACTTTTCATGATCCTCTGGCTTAAAGGAGTTAAATTCAATGTGACTACTGTTGACATGACCAGGTAAGAAAAATCATTACTTGTAAAACACCGGGGATTGAGATATCATCAAACAGCAATACAGTGTCAGTGTTTGTATAATGTGTGCTTTATCTAGAGGATTAACTTTCCTTATTTTCTAATAATTACAGAAAACCTGAAGAACTTAAGGATTTAGCACCAGGTACCAATCCTCCATTTCTGGTGTATAACAAGGAATTGAAAACAGACTTCATTAAAATTGAAGAGTTTTTAGAACAGACGCTGATCCCTCCAAGGTACAGCATTTTACAGGATATTGTTTTACTTAAGATATTCTGGTACATTGACCTATTTATTGCATTTTCAGGATTCTTATTAATTAAAAAGTGCAAGGATTTCTGGATCTACATATCACGCAATGCACATGCATAAACTCCCAACTACAACTTCAAATACATGAAATTGATATATGTGTTTCACATTAGTTTTTGATACACAGCATATTTTTAAACTAGAAAGAAATTTTTCTGTGTTCTGTAAGTGGAGAAGGATCCTGCAGTGAGATAAGAGTGAGGGGATTGGGCACTAACACTGTATAACATGTGCTAACTGGTCACAACTGGGCCTTAACACCACTGATGGAATGAGAGCAGAACATACTCAGCACAGGGCTAGAGGCCAGGAATTACAAAGTTCATGGAAAATCAAATTAAAATACAAGTTATTTTGGAGCAAAAACAACTTTAAAACCAGGCATAAAAGAGGCATTTTCTGCTGTTTAATAAATTATCACAACCTCTTTGCCTTAAAAGCAATATTCATGCATTATCTGACAACTTCAAGGCCTTAATGGAGTCCTCTGTTCAAAATCTCACAAAACTGCAATGGAAGGTCAGTTAAGGATGCATTTCTCATCTGGAGTTCAAGATCCTCCTCAAGGCTGTATGATGAAAAAATAAAAGTGAAAAAAATCCAAAAAAAAAATAATAAAATAAACTAGCAAGTGATCCAGATATTGGAGTTGGCTAAAAGGAATGTTTATATAACTGTAACTATAGTTGATATATTCAGTAAAAGGATGGAGACAAAAAAAAAAAAAAAAAAAAAAAAAACAACCCAGAAGTAAAGATAGAAACTTTGGGGGCCAGATAAAACCATCACCAGCAATGCTACCATCCCATATGGGCACTGGTTCATGGCTGGGCTTACATTTCAGTTCTCCAGTGATGCCCCTGGGAAGGCAATAAAAGATGGCCCAAGTCCTTGAGTCCCTGACACCCACATGAGCAATCTGGACAAATTTCTTGGCTCCTGGCTTCTGCCTATTCCAGCCCTGGAGGTTGCAGACATTTGGGGAGTGAACCCATAGATAGAGTCTCTCTCTCTCTCTGATGTCTGTGCTTATTCATCCTTTCAAATAAATCAAATAAATTTTATTTTTTAAAAGATTTATTTATTTTTATTGGAAAGGCATATTTTCAGAAAAAAAATGGAAGACAGAAAGATTTTTCATCTGCTGGTTCACTCTCCAAGTGGTTGCAATGGCCGGAGCTGAGCTGATCCAAAGCCAGAAGCCAGGAGCTTCTTCCAGGTCTCTCATGCGGGTGCAGGGTCCCAAGGCTTTGGGCCGTCCTCCACTGCTTTCCCAGGCCACAAGCAGGGAGCTGGATGGGAAGTGGAGCAGGTAGAACATGAACCAGCACCCATATCGGATCCCAGCACTTGCAAGATGAGAATTTAGCCACAGAGCCATCATGCTGGGCCTCCAAATAAATAAATGTTTTTAAAAATTATCCCATGGTGATATTAACAGTATCTCAGAACTATAAAAACCACTTGAGCAGAACCTTCAGAACATGCTCCTCAACAGGGACCCTGGGATGATATCGGGTGACTGAGGCAGTTGGGGAGGTTGGGTGTAGCTTCTCCCTTGTATCCTACTCCCGCCCCCTGGTACAGGAACAAGAAAAATATGTGCAAACAATGGTCTCAACCACTATCCCCTGACTCTTAACCCTTCCAACCCTGATAGACTACGTAAGCATCGTCAAAAATAAAATTTTTAAAAATTATTCCCAAAAGACCAATGTAAAAAAGCTGCCCAAACAGAAAAATATAGAATAAGATAGCAGATCAAACCTGAAAAAGTGAAGTTACCGCATCAAATGTAGATATAATGGATTAAATATTAACTGTTAAAAGATTAAAATAATTGAAGTGGATACAAAACCCAAAAACCAAATATATGCTGTTTATAAGTGAATTGCCTTAAAAATACAGAAAAGGTAAAAAAAAATTAAATGGAAAAAGATATACAATGAAAACATTAGCTTAAAAAAATCTGGCTGGGCCCAATGCAATAACTCAATAGCTAAATCCTCACCTTGCACACACTGGGATCCCATATGTGTGCTGGTTCATGTCCTAGCAGCTCCACTTCCCATCCAGCTCCCTGCTTATGGCCTGGGAAAGCAGGGAAGGACGGCCCAAATCATTGAGAGCCTGCATCCACATGGGAGACCCAGAAGAAGCTCCTGGCTCCTGGCTGCAGATCGACTCATCTCCTGCCTTTGCAGCCGCTTAGGAAGTGAACCAGTGGATGAAGATCTTATTCTCTTTATCTCCTTCTCTCTGTATATCTGACTGTTTTTAAACTTCAATTTTTTTTTTAATTTTATCTTTGATGATGCTTACATAGTTGATTAGGGTGGGAAGGGTCAAGGGTTAGAAAAAAGTGGGTGAGACCATTGTTTCCACATTCTTTTTTTGTCTTCCTATATCTAGGGGAAGGGGGAAATAAGGGGAGATGCAACACCCAGTCTCACAACTGCTTCAGTACCCGGGGATGGTGGACAGCCACCCGATGCCATCCCCGGGTCCCCAATGTGGGGCAAGCTCTGAGGGACCTGCTCAAGAGGTTTTGATAGTTCAATAGTTCTGAAATGCTGCCAATCTTGCCCCTCCAAGCATGATGAAATCCCTCCATGATCCACTGGCTAACAGAGTCCATCCTAGAGTCTCCATTTGCCCAAATATTCACTGTCAACTCTTGGCTGAGGTAGTTGATCCATTTGTTCTGTCCTCTGTCATTTGTTATGGTACCAGGTGTCCTCTGCAGGCTCCAATGTGCTGCCATATCCTCCATGTGCCCCTGAATATGCTGCCCACTGTTCCGTCTAAGCTCTGGGGAGGCCCAGCTCTGACACATGCATTCCATGGTCAGACCATGGAACCTGCAATTTACTACATGGTTGGAGCTCTAAGTCCAGTGGTTCAGTTGGGGGGGGGGGATCCCCAAAGAAACCTCATTTGAGATGATCCCAAACCTGATTCTTGTGTGTACTTGAGCCAAGGTCTGACTCAGACTGTTGCCCACATCAGCCTATCACACACTGGTGGTTGCAATTGCTCAATCAGTTCTGCCTCCAGCCCCATCTCCTACACAAACCAATGGGTGTTGGAACTCAGCCCAATCCTGCCCACCACACACTCAGCATTCACATAAACCAGCGGGAGCTACAGTATGAGGCATAGATTCCACCACCCACCAAGCCCACTCCCTGCCCTCGTTCCCATGCTTGCCAGTATATACGCCAGACTGGTTCAGTCTGTCCCAGAATCCATTCAGTGCTCATACATGTCATTGGGCATTGAAGCCTAGTTCAGCCCTAACAGCCCCTCTATCCAGCCCACACTCATGTCAGTGGCTGCCACTCTGTCTAGCCATGCCCGCCCCTAGCCCTGGTTATCTTGCTCACCAGTCAGAGTGGCAATCCAAGGGAGAGGTGCCCAGTTTCCCTACTGGCCCCACTCTCACTTCTGGATCTTGCACTCTCCAGGTGGTTCTACAGTTTAGCTTGACAGAATTTGTGCCCCAGTGCCAGCACCTGCCAGCTGATGCTGCAGCAAAGACACACCAACCCCCACCCACTCTGGCTTATGCATGCACCATTGCAAACAGTCAGCCCAACCTGGTTGTCCCCCATACAGCTTACATGCAGGCCAACAGGTGCTGTCAGCCCGGTCTGCCCCCGAGCCCAGCTCTCACACTCCCCAGTAGGAGTAGTGGCTCAGCAGGGGAGCCCCTCGCAGCCCCCCTACTGGGTTCTCACCCCTCCCCAGGTTTCACATGTGCTGGTTTGCTCTGAGGCCCAGTCTGGCATGGCCCGCCCCAGGTTGGCATTTGCCAGTGGGTGCTGAAGCCTGGCCTGGCCCTCCCTGTTCCAGCTCACACTGGTGAAGGCTACAGTTTAGTCCAGCCCAGCCAGCCTCCAGTTCCAGCCCTAATGTGAAATGGTTGCTATTGCGGCCTGATCCAGCTTGACCACACCTCATTCTGGTCCTTGGCTCTGCCACAAGGTGATATGAATTAGCCCAGCCTGGCTCACCCCAGACCTGAGTCGAAGGTAAGCCAATGCGTACTATAACCTGGCCTGTTCTGGGCTGTTCCCTTTGTTGGTTCTCATGGTAACCTGCAGGGCTGTGTCCCAACAGAGGAGTTCCCCAAGTTTCTCCATCAGAACCTCTCCCAATCCATGGGATCTTGTGCACACTGGTGGGTCCATGGCCAGCCCTACTTAGTCCACCTCCTGTCCTAGCAGGAACAGTAGCCTTTCCTGACTGGCCCACACCCATTCCAGTTCTTACTGTTGGGTATTACAACCCAGCCAAGGCTGGTCCACACCCAGACACAGCTCACGTGTGGCTCAGCTGGGGCAGAAACCTAGCCTAGCCCATCCTACACCTATGCTGGTTCTCACAAGCACCAGTGGGTGGTGGAATCTATGCCTCACACTGATACAGTTAACACAAGTTTGGCATTAACTAGGTGCAGAATGCCTCCAGATAGTGGCTGCTTTTCTCCCAGTAGTGTAACACTGGCCTAGATACAAGGAAGCCTAGGCAGTAGAAAAGAATCATAATCTTAAATCCGATCACCATTAAAATGTAAATATCTGTAGTCACTAAAAGGACAAAAAGATCCATGATAACATCAAGAGATTTTAATATATATTTCTGATAGAAAATGCAAAAAAATGGTAACAATGCAGATCTTAGCTGGGTTTAATTGGTTTTCATAAAGTATTGAATAGAATGATTGGAAAACTTCATTTGCAAGTGATAATGAAATATTTAACAAATGTGGTGATCAACTAGGTCAAAGAGCTTTCATATGCAAAAGTGTCTGCTAAAATAAATCTTTTCCTTATAAGGTGTTTGGGCTCAGGCATTATAGCAAGAAAAATGCTGACTTTTGTACATATACATAGTGAGCTAGTTGCTACAGTCAATCAAGTTGACATTATTCATCAGGTCACACAGCTGCCTTTTTTGTATGTGGTAAGAACATCTAAAAATCTACTCTCAGCAAATTCTCAATGTATGATACTATTATTACCCGTAGTCCTCACAATATAAATTGCTTACATAGCTCTAGATTTATTCATCCCACATAACTGTAAGTTAGTGCGCCTTTGTCTGCATCACCACCCCTGATAATCACTGTTCTAGTCTCTGTTTCTATGTGGTTGAGTCTTATAGATTCCACATGCAATGAGACTGTGCAGCGTCTTTACTTCTGTGTCTAGCTTGTTTCATTTACCATACTGTCCTTTGGAAGGCTTGTCTGTGTTGTTGCAAATGGCAGGATATCTGTCTATTTAAAGTTTTAACACCATATGGCATATATATAAATTCTTTATCCATTCATATGTCAATGGACAGTTAGGGTGATTCCATAGCACAGCCTTCGTCAATAATGCTGCAGCAAGCATGGAAGTGCAGATGTTTCTGTGAGGTACTGGGTTTTTGCTAACACAACTTTTTGTATATGTAATCATGTGCATTTTCTTAATTACTGTAGTGAATTGTATTATCACATTATTTCTAAGTTATGATAAATGAGTTTGTATTACTAAGTGAGTGATAACTTGGTTATATTTTCCCATCATTTCTGTCCTAATCTTTACTCTTCCATTTATTTTTTAAGTTACAATATTTGAAGTCATGTTTTTCATATTTTTCTCTGAACATGCATTACATTACTAAAACATGTTTTTCCAAATAGGCTTTTAAGGGAGCTTAAATACCATATGAAACAACATGTCTATAGGCAAATGGTCTTTGAATTCTAGACAACTGATTATCTACTGAACTTGAGAAATTTAAGTATTATGAAATTCAGAAAATGATTAAGTATTTCTGCTAGCCGACTTCTGAGAAACTTCAATTTCCAGCATATTTCTCTTAGATTTCCATTCTCAGTATAGTAAACTTAAAGCACCTGGTCTCTGGGACTGATGTGGTGGTATAATAGGCTAATCCTCCAGCTTCAAGCACCACAATCCCATACGAGTGCGTGTTCATTTCCCAGCTGCCTGCTTGTGTCCTGAAAAATCGGTAGAGGATGGCCCAAAGCCTTGGGATCCTGCACACATGTTAGAGACCTGGAATAAACTCCTGGCTTTGGATCTGCCCACTTTAATGTTGCGGCTATTTGTGGAGTGAATCCACAGATCAAAGATCTTTCCCTCTTGTAACTCTTCCAAGCAAAATAGACAATAAATCTTCAAAAAAATCTAGACTCCGTCGTGTTTTGCATAAATGATAGTCCACCTGTGTTTCTTTTTAAGGTATCCTCACCTGAGTCCCAAGTATAAGGAGTCCTTTGATGTGGGCTGTAATCTCTTTGCCAAGTTTTCTGCGTACATTAAGAATACTCAGAAGGAGGCAAATAAAAGTAAGATATCCTTAAATCTTTTTGTCACTTGCTCACTCTCATTCAGCTACAGCAGGATTTTTTTTTCTGATATAGAACATATTACTAATTCTTTGTTCTCTACTTTGAAATTCCCTTCCATTAAAGTTTATAAGATTCAGAACTCAAGAATCAATGCAATAATTTACCAATTTAGCTCAATTAATACATTGACATGCTAACTAACTGGTGCTAACTAACTGGGGAACTATGTATCTTTAAGGGTTCTTAAAACATAGTACCTCCTGTGTCTGATAAATAGTATTGTACAGATGTAGAATCCTCCAAGTCATGAGAACTTTATTTCCTATTCCACTTTCAGTATTGGATCACATACATATTTTGTATCTTTCTTTGACTTTACTACCAAGGCACACCCCAAGAAAGAATTCACAATGTTTTTACTCCCGATTTCGTCTGATTCTGTTTCATCAGTGGATAGTTGAAGAGCTAATTAAGTAATGTGCATACAAGGTCTAAAAGTATAAAAAGCATATTGAGAAAACAACATTTAAAAGTAAACCTGTGACTTCAATTGCCTCAGATTTTGAAAAATCTCTGCTCAGAGAATTTAAGCGCCTTGATGACTACTTAAACACACCACTCTTGGATGAAATTGATCCAGACAGTGATGAGGAATTCACAGTTTCCAGAAGATTATTCCTGGATGGGGATCAGATGACTCTGGCTGACTGCAGCTTGTTACCCAAATTGAACATTATTAAAGTAAGTATAGGTTACAGGAGTCAACAGCCTAATGCATTTTGAATACGTTGTCTCTTTCCTGAGTCTCGTAGTTTTCTACTGTTTTGTGTACAAAATAAGGATAACAATTTTATGTATTTCACAGAATTATTGAGACAATTTAATAAATCAAAATACAATACAATTAGAACAAAACCTTCCATCATAGTAAGTGATAAATCTTATTAAATAAAGCAAACACAGAACTTGCTCTCTGTGTTCTTTGCTAGACATAAAGAAATATACTCTTAGTGGGGAAAAGAATATGTGCTCTTTCTGTGTGTTCCTCTAAAAGATATCAATATGAACATGATGGCAAGTATATAGGTTTGCTTGCATTTATAGGGAAATGCATTAAAATGGTAAATCCAAGAATCATCAAATTTATTGTGTGTACTATATTATTGTGTGAAATCTCTTCAATGACCTTGGCTTTAGAGTAAGCATGTATGTTACTGATGTCTTTTATCCCCAATGTCTTTTTCCTCTTCTTCCCCTAAAATCCTAGGTTGCTGCCAAGAAATACCGTGACTTTGACATTCCAACAGAATTCTCAGGAGTCTGGCGCTATCTCCACAATGCATATGCCCGTGAAGAATTTACCCACACATGTCCTGAAGACAAAGAAATTGAAAATACCTATGCAGGTGTAGCTAAACAAAACAGTTAGGACAGCTCAAAAATGAAAAATAATCTTTCTTTATTTTTAGATCTTCATCATATTAGAAAGGTTTGTGGATTTAATAATGTGGGAAATAGTTTCCTTTCTCCAACTCTAATGGGAAGAAAAATGTGTTTCCTGTGTCTAGTTAGTCATAGCAATATGTCTGGTGTGCACTTTAGAGATCTTTATATTTTTGCCTCATTTTCTTTCTTTTTTGATAGTTAACTATTGCAGTATTGAGAGACATAGAAAGCATCAAATTCCTCGCTCTTTCCTTGAATTCTTAGAAGGCATAATGTACAAATTAAATACATGTGTGATGTTATAGACAATGTAAGTAAAGCCACAGTGTCTAATTATTCCTTAGAAATATTTCAATCTAAAACTTTAAAACAATTTTACCTTTTATTGTTATTATTTAAATATATATGTGTATGTCTGATATGAAAAATAAAATTAGCATATAAGAGAGGGAGATTTTAAGAATAGTGATTTTCAAAATCAGCTGATTCTTATTTTCCCAGTACTCACATGGCAGACATGGATTGAATACCCAGCTTCTAGCTTCATCCTGGTCCAGACCCAGTCCCAGCTCTTGTAGGCATTTGAGATGTAAACCAGCAGATGGAAAATCTATTGTCTTTCAAGTGGAAATAGATAAATGTGAAAAATAGAAAAAACAGTATCAGAAGAAAATATATGACAAGGTTACAAAGTTAGTTAAAGTCTTCATTCATACAAATAAAAAGGAAATTTAGAAATTTGGCTGACTAGCCAGTGGATTCTGGAGAGATTTCATTGTGCTTGCAATGCCGAGAATGGCAGCAACTCAGAACTGTTGAACTATCAAAACCACTTGAGCAGGACCCTCGGAGCATGCCCCACATCAGGGACCTGGGATGGCTGGGATGGCTGGGTGGGGCTTCTCCCTTTACCTCCCCCCCCTTACCCCAGATACAGAAAAAAATAATAATATGGAAACAATGGTCTTATCCACTTTCCTATAGCCCTTGACCATTTGTGTCCTAATCAACTATGTAAACATTATCAAAATAAAAAAAATTACAAAACCTGAAAAGAGAGAAATTTGCCTGACTGAAAGTCATTGCTGTACATAAAATGATAAGGTACATGGTCCTTAGAAAATAATCACAATGTGTTCTATGGAATTTAAAATGTTACATTACTATATATGTTCAAAGATGAACCAAGCAGAAATGTATACTCAAAAAAAAAAAAAAACCTGAAATATTAGATTATTACAGTCTTGGGACAAAGAATGGAGTTTGATCAAATTTAAACAGGTTCAAAGAAAAGTAAGGCACTGATTAAAGCCATAGACATAGAAATGTCCCCAAGTACTGTCCTTGAAAACCATAAAACCAAAATAAATGTGTAGTGTAGTGTCACCTCTTTGTTGATCTGAGAATCTGCACCTGTAGCTGATGGTGGGATGTGACTTCTGTGAACAGCTCAGATTCTTTCATCTTCACTAAAGTGATTTCTGGAAGCACAGGGGCTTTTTTAGGATTTTCTTTTATTTTAAAAAGCAAAGCGCTAAGAAGCATGCTAATCCCTTGATATGCTTAAGAAGTACTTGACCAGCCAGTGTTATAGGAGGCAGTGTTTTCCTACAGGGAGTTGGGAAGTATCTGAACAGAGACGCCAACACTATGGAGTCCCTGCAAGGTGCTCCTGGGATTAGCGTGTATCTACTAAGAGCCCAGTTGTGGAAGAACCAGAACGCTGAACAGTAGTACATTGCTCAAGGAGCTGAGCCAGTACTGACTAGCTTCATAGTCACTTTATCAGCTTCTGAAGTCCAAGCTCAGACGTGCCTTCCAGCCTTCTCTGATACTCTCTTTCTGAAGCTTTCCTGCAGTAGCCATCATAGAAGGTCTCCTGGTACACGCGCACTTTAATCATGATCCACGCCATCGTTCCTCCCAGGACAAAAACGAAGCGCAGGAACCTGTAGATCCGAATCGCTGCTTCCCAGGCACCCGCCGCAGAACCTGCAGCCCTTAAGAACGTTCTCAGCAGACACGCGCATGTGCCTGAGCGGCGAGAAACGCCCACTGCTATGACCTAATTAAACTTTAAAAAAAAAAAAAATAAAGTATGTCACCGGTAAGCTCAGACATATACCAAGATAAGCATTTGTGACCAGTAAATAGTTATGCAATTTTATAGGTATTAATGAAGTTCAGAATTACTTTCTTGAACAAAAAAATCTTTATCTTTTTTCAAAGGCTCCAAGACCCAAAAAAATACACCCCAGACCAGCTTCATTTCTCATTATCCTCAAGATGACATCCATATACTTCAATTCAGTAACTGCTCATTGAAAATGCATTGTAATTATTAGTTAGCTATTTAATTCTCACAAAAACTCTGTAAGGTATATAGAAGTAATTCATAAAAGAATCAATAAGGAGAAAATATCCTTTTAAAGAGTATTTAAAGACTAGTGATTTATACAATCAGGAAAGGAATAGTGACAAATGATAAGTTAACTGATTTGAATACTGATGATAAGACATTTTACCTTTGGGACTGTGTTTTCTGTGATGCCATAAAATCAGTTTATTCACATTTATAATTCTAACTGTGTAGTGCTCTAAATACTATGTACCTTTATCAGTTTTATATTTTTGTCAAGTAACTTAATATTCATTTGTCACTATTCCATTTTGACATTATGTAAAATCTTTTATATTCTTTAAATGGCTATTAAAAAGTGACCCAGTGTAATATCAATATATCAAGCAAGTACTTACATTTTTCTAGGTTTGGGATAATTGTTTTTATTTTAAAAATGATTGTTATAATTAGCCCTAGTTCTAAAATAGGAAAATATACATCCAGAATGTTTTAGTTACTATTATTTTATATTTACTAGCAAGGAAAACTAAAGCTCAAATAGGTCATATCTTCAGCCCGATCTCACTAATGTAGTTAGTGGGACAGTTGTGATTTGAATACAAACAGACATATATGGAAAGGCTAAACAGAAGGTTATATTACAAAATTATATCCTTATGTTGTTGCTCAGCTTGATCTGAAATAAATCCCCCCTTGGTCATATGACCTTTGCATATAACAATGTCATTGAAAATTCTGAGACACATTTTATTCGAACTAGCCAGACACATGACTTCATGGTGGGCTCCTGGCACTAGAAATTTCTTCCCTTACTGATGTGAATTACCCATTACGGGGAAGGAAATCTTATTCATTAGGGAGGCAATTCTTTAAAAATTAATAGGAGGCTTTTTCCTATTATGAAAGTGTTACGTGTTGGCGCAAAGAACAGATGGCAGTAGAACAGAGATCTTTTGTACACTGTGAACTGGATGTAAATTAGTGCAACTACTATGGAAAAGATTTTCTTCACAAAATTAACACTAAAGCTACCATATAATCCAGTAGTCTCCCTGCTGGATCTACATTCAAGAAATAAGAGTTTTTCTGTCAAACATACATCTACATTCCCATATGTATTACAGCACTACTGATAATAAACAATAAAAGGAAAAGCTAAGTGTCCATTAGCTGATTCATAAAGAAAATCTGCGATATATACACAATGGTATATTATTTAGCCTTTTAAAGTGATAATACCTTGCAATTTGCAACAACACAGATGGCACTGGAAGTCATCATATTAAATTAAATGCATGAAATAAGCCAAGTATTGAAAGACAAGTACTGTGTAATCTCACATTTGAACTAGAAAAGAAAGTGATCTCATAGAAGTTAAAAGTACATTTGTGTGGCCGCTGGTTCTAATCCCGGCAGCTCCACTTCCTCTCTGTCTCTCCTCCTCTCAGTATATCTGACTTTGTAATAAAAATAAAATAAATCTTTAAAAAAAAAAATTCTTAAAAAAAAAGTACATTCGTGACTGTGAGAGGGTAGCAAGGGCAGGTGCAAGAGAGCACTGCAAAGAGATCATTAGTGGATACTCAGCAATAGATAGGAATAAGAAATGCTTACACATAATTATAATGTGATGTATATTTCTCTTAAAACTAAAAAAATGGGTTACGAATGTTTTTACCATTAAAAAAAAAGTTAAATGTTTGAGGAAATAAATGTATTGAACACTACACAATGTTTGCATGTATGGAACCAATAAATGGAGCCACCAAAATATACACAAATTTTGCATGTCAGTTAAAAATAGCTATTTTAATTTTGAAAAATAACTTTTTCAAAACATAAGTGAAAAAAACTAAAAACCAGTAACATAAAGGATTTTCATACTTAGCAAAATTTTAAGGTATTTTATATTTAAGCAAAAATCATAATTTGAAAATCAAGATAAATTATTGACTTGGAGAAAATATTTAAAGCCCATATGAAAGACAAGTGGCTAACAATCCTTCTATACAAATAAGTGCTACCTGGAAGGCTGGGTCTAGATGTTGGCCAGCTTGGGCTGGGCTGCAACCAGAGACAAATCTGGGGACCAACTCAGTAGGGGCTCCTAGGTGTCAGCCTAATGGGTCTACTCCATCAACTCTCAACTTTAGGGAACACCTTGGAGCACATGTTGTGGGGGCAGGGGTGCCCCTGTTGCTGACTTGGATAAACTAACAACATACTGGGATGCTCATGAAGACGGGTCAGCCAGCCTCTCTGTTTCAACAGAGGACCTTGAGTGCCTCTCGGGAAGGTGGAAGGCAGAGCAGGCTGAGCAACGCTACAGGCCAAATTCTCTGCCAAGCATCTGAGGCTATGGACGTACTGAAACAGTCATAGGCAGCTGGCAAGTCTGGGAAGTGGCAACTCACACCTGTCACAAAGAAGCCCATACTATGTCAGAACAGTTGGAGACGACTCAAGTAACAGCCTCAGGACATTCTTCCCCCATCAGGGCCCCTTGGATGAAACCAGGGGACCATCTCTGTCCCCCAGTGCTGACACGGATCCCTGACTGTCAGTCACAGCAGGGAGGATGGGGTCTTTTCATTCACCCTTCGTCCCCCACTGCTCATCCCTTCCCAGCCCTCCCAGAGACCTGCATGACCCTGTAACCTCCTCACCCATGTAACAAACAACTAAAAACAAGCACATTTAAATTTTTAAAAGAAGTGCTACAAATGAGAAATGCAGAACACATTTGCCCACTGAAACTCATGAAAATTATTTTTTTAAATAATCATTTAAACACTCTGAAAATGGTCCTAATGATAAACAAATAAAATCATTAAGATTTGATTTTTACAAAGGTGGGAAAGTGTGATGTTTGAAATAAGACTGCCGTCACCCCAACCCTAATTCTGCCCTCATTTTGCTCTTCACTGTCAACTTTTCTCAACCTAACTGCATGTTACTGAGGCTGAATCCCAGATGGTTGAGCAAGGGGCGTTTCCTCCTTCTATTCAACCCTCACTCATGGGACGAAGGCTCTACCTTAGGCATAGCATTCTGATGGGGGACCCTAATAAATCTTTCCCTTGCTCATGAGATTGTAGTTTCACCTCCCTCTCATGCCCTACTCTGATTATTCAGCCCTGGTACAGGGACTTCACTCAGAGAGAGAGATGCTTGCCATTATCTTCAACCCAAGCTCCAGAACCTGGCTCAGATCTTTACCTAGAGAGAGAACATAGCCACAGAGAAAATACCTCCTAACCTTTTCCAAGTGACCTTGATCTCATTCACAACAAAATGGAGAAACCAAAATCAAAGGACACACACAAGAACAGTGGGGATTGTAGTAAAATGCACTACAGAAGATAATCATGGATTTAATGACATTGCAGTCCAGACTAGGTACTTGGTAGAACAGAATCAGAAATAAGACAACTGAGTGGAGACCTCTTAGGGTCAGAACAACAAGAATGAAGCTCAAGAACTATTTTTCAAAGGAACTTCAATTTGATTTCTTGATTGCATTGAATTTTATAAGTTGCACCACCAGTGATTTATTAAAAACAAAAACAAAACAGTAACCAGCAAAACTTAACAGAAAGTTGTAATCAGAAAAAAGGAAGAGTTCTACCAATACCATTGTCATTTCACATTAATGAACAACATCAGCAACTTAACAAGCTCCAAAATAAACATCGTCAATGTCTTCATATAACTACAGGAAAGCTGAAAAACAGGAAAAAAATAAAAAGAAGGATGAAAAGTAAGCGGAACCTTAAAAAAAAATGTGGGACAGTACCAAGTGCACCAACATTTGTAAAATGGGAGTGACCAAAAGAAACAAACAAAAAAAATTTTTTTAAAGAGATGATGGGGCCCAGTGCGATAGCGTAGCATTAAAGTCCTCGCCTTGAACATGCCACGATCCCATGTGGGTGTCGGTTCTAATCCCAGTGGCTCCACTTCCCATCCAGGTCCCTGCTTGTGGCCTAGGAATGCAGTTGAGAGCAGCCCAAAAGCTTTGGGACCCTGCACCTGTGTGGGAGACCCGAAGGAAGCTCCTGGCTCCCAGCTTCAGATTGGCTCAGCACAGGCCATTGCGGTCACTTGGGGAGTGAACCAGTGGACAGAAGAGGACAGAGGTCTCTCCTTCTCTCTGTATATCCGCCTTTCCAATAAAAATAAGTGAATCTTTTAAAAAGCGAGAGATAATGGCAGAAAACTTTTTAAATATTTATTTATGTGAGTTTTTTTTAATTATTTGAAAGGCAGATTCACAGAGAAAAGCAGAGACAGAGATCTTCCATCCATTGACCCCCTCCCCAAATGGCCACAATGGCCGGAGCCGAGGCAATCTGAAACCAGGAGCCTGAAGCCTCCTCTGGGTCACCCATGTAGGTGTGGGGGCCCAGGGATCCAAACCACGCTCAGTTGCTTTCCTAAATTATAATCAGGGAGCTGGATGGGAAGTGGAGTAGTCGCAATTCAAACCAGTGCCTATATGGGATACTGGTGCTTGCAGACAGAGGATTAGCCTATTGAGCCATTGAACCAGCCCCAGAAAACTTCTTAAATTTATTTTAAAAAAACAACAGCCTACACATTCAGGAAATTCAGTGAACTCCATGTAAGAAAAATATAGAGATCCACAGACATATCATGGAAAATATGTCAAAATTCAAAGAGAAATTTTCTTTTAAACTTCTTTATTTTTTATTGGGAAACCAGATTTACAGAGAGAAGGAGAGATGGAGAAAGAAAAGTGTTTTTTGTTTGTTTATTTGTTTGTTTTTTAGTTTTAAAGCAAGATTTATTAGAACGAGTTGAGAAAGGAGACACCCATCCTAGTGATGGGAGGGGGCTTTGAGATGGAAAGGACCCTTACCCCTGCCATAGTGGCAGGAGGAAAAGCAAAAAAACCCCCGAAAGAAAAGTTTTTTATCCACTCCCCAAGTGGCCACAACAGGCACAGCTGAGCAGATCCTAAGTCAGGAGCCAGGAGCTTGTTCTGGGTATCCCAAGAGGGTGCAGGGTCCCAAGGCTTTGGGCCGTCCTCCACTCTTTCCCAGGCCACAGGCAGGGAGCTGGATGGGAAGTGAAGAAACTGGGACACAAACCAGGGTCAATATGGGATCGTGGAGCATGCAAGGCAAAGATTTAGCTGCTGATCCATTGCACTGAGACCTCAAATAATTTGTTTAAAAAATACTAAAAATAAGGGAAGAGGTTTTTAAAAAAGAAAAAGAGAAGAGAAAACAGAGAAAAGGGAAGAGGGAAGAGGAGAAAAGAGAATAGGACAGATGTGAGGAGAGGAGGGGCAGAGGGAAAGGAACGCAAGAAAATAAAAAAGGAAAAGAATGAAAGAAAAGCAAATGAAAAAGGAAAAAGGAAATTAAGGAAAGGAAAGGAAGAGAAAGAAGGAAAAGAAAGGGAAAGGAATGGGAAAAATGAGCTGTTCTCAAGGTCGTTTGTGAGTGCGCTCTTCTTAGAGACACTGCGGCAGCACGGGGTGTCGCATCTATAAGGGGGATTACAGTAACCCGGTTGTCAGTGATGAGTCAGAGTGCGTGGTGCTGATGCTGCTGCCATTTCATCACCTTTGCAAGCGCAGCATCTATCCCTTTGCTCTCCCGGCGCCTGGGCCTACCTTGCCTCGGACTAGCAGGCCAGCGATGAACTCACAGTTCAGCTAGAACGGGGCCAAGCCGCGCTCTCCGAGGCTTAGGCGGGGTCCCTTCTCCTGCCGCCCCCGACCTGGGCCAAGCCGCGGCCATGGAGGCCATCTGGCTGTACCAGTTCCGGCTCATTGTCATCGGGGATTCCACGGTGGGCAAGTCCTGCTTGATTCGCCGCTTCACCGAGGGTCGCTTTGCCCAGGTTTCGGACCCCACCGTGGGGGTGGATTTTTTCTCCCGTTTGGTGGAGATTGAGCCAGGAAAACGCATCAAGCTCCAGATCTGGGATACTGCGGGTCAAGAGAGGTTCAGGTGGGAGCGCAGACCGGGCCCATGACAATTGGGAGGGTCTTCAGGGCTTGCACAGAGCCGGGGAGTGAGGACTTCCAGGTCCTAGTTGCTATCCAAAACTGGGGATCCGGGGATGGGGGACGTCTGCTGTGAGTTCAGTGTGAGAAAAGAAATGCTGTGCAACACAAGGCCAGGCAGTAACCTGCCCCTAGCTGGAACTGAGCCCCGTGCTCCACACCTATGTCCCTATGTTAGACACTTCCAAAAACGTTCCCAGAGGCACTCCTAAGCTAGCTGGCAGGTGGATACAGAGGTATATATGTTATACACATACCTAGCCAGGTAATACAAAGCAAATGGAGACTAATAAATTGATTCCTGCTTACAACCAGCAGATCTTCAGTGGTCATCTACTAAGTGCCAGATGCTGCAGCTGCTTCTGGGGAAGCCACGTGAGGCAACTCACACAGCAAATTTTTCAAATGCGCACAGCCCCTTCACTCCAGATCCTCTTTGTGTGTTTGGGGTGGGGGGATTCACAGTCACAAATTACACAAGTCTTGTTGGTGTTTGTGGCTCCTCTCACTACTGTAACACCTGCCACATGATGAGCAGTGACTATGTTTCTCTTACAGTCCTTTGTAGCATTTGTTATTTGTAATTACACATGTACAAACAGGGAAAAGTTAACTGAAGATCAGTGTGACTAACCAAGGAAACAGAAAACACCTCCAGGAGGAACCAGATTGAGAATTGAATAGTCCATGTTTACGATCATTTATTCATTTATTAATTTATCCATTGACCACTAATTGAACATAGAATATACTGGCTAGGTAATTGAAGAAGGGTGGGGAAAACAGATAATTCAAGTTGTCTCCAACTCCCAGCTTGTACAGACCATACTGTGGCAAATATTCTTGTATAGGCTCACTCTGAGCTTGCAATTGCATTCCTCATCCATGAAGGCATGTTTATTGGAATTTCTGTATTCACAGCCTATTCAGTCAATGTTTACTATTTATCACACAACATCGATTTGCAAGTTATTTACAGATTAAGAATATTAACCATTTCCTGTCATATAAGATATTTCTCATTTTGCCCTTTGTGTTTTCACTAGGACTTATTTTTATGTGGGGAAGATTCTAAGTTTTATCTAGCCTTATGTTAACCTTCAAAAGGATTTTGTCACTTTCTTTGCTAGATATTCACATGCCATTAATGTAATAATACATTCTTACACTTTCAACAGGAACCTACAGCTTATTGACTTTTTGAATCAAGCTTTTTACAAATCAAAGCCTTCATCTATATCTAATTTTCTGGTTCACCTATCCTTAACCATGTATCCTCAGAATTCAAGGCCATTTGAAATGTTTTCACTCCCTGAAGCTGATAGACTTGGTTCTGCAGATTAATTTCTTTGGTCTTACACTCGTCTGGTAAGGACTATACAATGTTTGTTCTATTAACACTGGACCATTTCCCTAAGCGTAAAGGTATTGAGTCCTTAACTATTTCTCTTCTTCAAGGAGAAAGAAAATCCAAAAATAGACATACATAAAAATCACAGTAGTCTAAAGCAAATTCTACTTCCTCCAAGCAAAGTAGCATGATGTATATTGGAAATGAAGCTCCTCAAATCAAGAAGTTAGAATCAGTGAGACACCTGTTTAAGATGTATAGCAAATATATAAGAAATTGTAGAAATATTCTAACTCCCATGATTCAAATCAACCATATCATTTTGGGGGTTAGGGTTAGAGTTTGACTACTCAGGCAGGTTTTCCCAGATGGTGGATCCTGAGTCTGCCTCTCAGAAATACATTCCCGAAACCTTTTACCACCTCTTGTTTTCCCCCGTTTCTACATGGCCTGGAAAAGAAAACAAGATTGCCTTTCTCCTTACAGAACGTACTAAGGACACCTGTTTGGTTATAATGGCAAGAGTAAAACATACTAATGATCAATGGAAAAAGATATTTATACTTTTCATTTAGTATCGTAAGTCCACTTTTATTTTTGACAATTCCTGTTTCACTTACTAGCATGAATAATGGTCTAACCCTTTAGATCACAGGAAAATTTCATTTTGCCTCATGGTAAGCCTGTGGCTTATTTTGTAGACGAGGAAGTCTGTCAGTTTCTCACACTTAGAGGTGGAGAGTTAGTTGTGGTTGTGTCTGTAGGTAAGAAATTAAAGTGAATCATTTCCCAGGGTCTTTTTCCAGTGCTTCATTGAGGGAAAAGGCCTGAAACTCCATAAGTATTCATTTCTACAAGATGATGTAGCAAATGCTTTCCCATGGAAAAGTTACATATCATAATTACTATAGAATGGCATTTGTATTTGCTTGGTTTTTTTTTAAGAGCATCACTTTTATTAATAGGCTGTGTCAGTAATAATCAGGAACCCTAAAATATACTTAGTTCATTGAAGTATAGGACTTTGGGCATGGCCCTCATTCTTTACTTCTTTCTTGTGTGTTTTAGATCCATCACCCGCGCCTACTACAGGAACTCAGTAGGTGGTCTTCTCTTATTTGACATTACCAACCGCAGGTCCTTCCAGAATGTCCATGAGTGGTTAGAAGAGACTAAAGTACACGTTCAGCCCTACCAAATTGTATTTGTTCTGGTGGGTCACAAGTGTGACCTGGATACTCAGAGGCAAGTGACTCGCCACGAGGCCGAGAAACTGGCTGCTGCATACGGCATGAAGTACATTGAAACGTCAGCACGAGATGCCATTAATGTGGAGAAAGCCTTCACAGACCTGACAAGAGACATATATGAGCTGGTTAAAAGGGGGGAGATTACAATCCAAGAGGGCTGGGAAGGGGTGAAGAGTGGATTTGTGCCAAACGTGGTTCACTCTTCAGAAGAGGTTGTTAAATCAGAGAGGAGATGTTTGTGCTAGTCAGCCTATTTTATTTCCCAAACACACTCTCCCAGCTGAACTTATAAAAGCAATCAAAATAAACAGAACCTTTCTGTGACTGAAGAGAACTGAACCTCCATTTGGATACCAAGTAAGCCTCCTTCCCGGGGTGGATGGGCCAGCCTGGGTGCTATAACAGAGGGAGTGGATTTCTGCTCATGTGCTGGACGGAGCCAGGCAGTTTTGTGCCCAGGCTGAGAAATGACTGCTCTGTGTGCCCTTGAAGGCCCCGGAGGATTTAGAAAGCTAGATCCCAGGAAAACAAACCTACACACAAGACAACTATTCCTTGGTATTTCCACTAATTCATATGGCATGAACATAAAGAAATATGTACAGGGAAAAAAATAACACATGGAGAATAATTAACATAACTAGAAAAGATTATGAGATCAGTTTATTCAGTGAGAATATTTGACACCAACTGTGTATGTAGGGTTTGGTTGAAAAGTACCGGTTGACTTCTGTAAAATGAGGGACATGGACCAGCCATTTGCTAAGATATTTTCATGTATATACAGAAAGCAGGCTTTTTGAGAAAATATATACCCTTATGGTATAATTCCCAGCTGTGCGAAAGAAGTTGCCGCATGCAAATTATCACATGGGTAGCCATATTCTTTCCCCCTTTGACCATGCCTGTCTGCGATTTCATTATATTGGCAACTGCAATATTGAAGTAAACAGTCTGCTGCTTCTTTAAACACTTGGCAGGGACAACATGGGGATAATAGCCCCAAAGTAAACCCTTGCTCAACAACCAAGTATTGAGTGTCTACTCCAGAGTGAGCACTCTCACCTTTGGAAACACACTGCTGTTACTTGTGGTAATTATTTCATCACCATAACAAGGTTGAGAACTTTCTGTCCCTATTTCACAGAGCAGTCAACTAAGGTCAATGACTTCTGGTTCATAGTTCTTTTCATCACATCATCTTTAGTCAGTTGAATAAACAACTATTAATGTGTTTACTTTGGAAGAGATATGACTGTAAATAAACATCCTCCACATGTTAGGGTATGTTTTTCTTATAATTGGAACTCAGCTATATTCCTGATGGAACCTGGAAATTAGTCAAAGGTGAAGCCTATTCAGGTATTATTGATAAGAGGGCTTTAAACAAGTGACTAACTGCACAACTAAAAACACATTGGAACTGTTGGCTTGTAAGTGTTCTTATCACTGGAACACAATGAACATTTTATTGAAAATAACCACACACAGCAATTGGGAGTGGGACAGAAATAAAATGCTCATCCCACAATGACCTGGGCCACCTATCTGCCATGTATCTGTCTACCCTTGAGAGTCAGCTCTTCAATTCTCAGGCAAACAGATAGCTAAACACATCAGCAAATTGGAATGACTGGCTTGAAGTTTCCATTATCTTGTTGAAGAAAGGTGATGCTTTAGTTTTTGGATTGTAGCCAGCCAAGTTAGGCAAAAGCCATATACTTTTCACAGTAAGAAAACTATTCTGATTAGTCAAATTTCTCATATCCATTGCGATAGAAAGCATAAGAATGGTAAATTGCTTTGAGATATATTATTGAACTTCTGCATGGATGTGACTGAATCTGAAAGTTTGGGCATTGGCTTCAGCCAGAATAAAGAAGCCAAATAATGAAAACTATGGAAGATCATTCTGCTACCTATGTCCCAAGTTGGATGAGCAGACCACTTTGGATCAATTTGCAGCATCAACCACAAGCGAACCAATCGTCTTCTCTATATTTGTTTTACATGACATGGCTTGGGTGGTAAAATTGAATTGCCAGATTCATAGTTGCAGAAGGCAAATAAAAGATGTTTAATTGGCTGAAGACTTTTTTTTTTAAAGGACTGCATTCTTATCTGTTTATAGTGGCATAGAAACTAAACTTGTTTACAGTTTTCTTGAGTAAAATACGTTAGATGTATACTTTTTCAGTTTCTGACATTTTTGGTGGCAGTTTTAAAAATACTTGGCATAAATTAAGAGGAGGTGGCTGAGCATAATTGTTTAAACCAGTTCTAGAAATTTTAAAGTCATTTTAGTAGAATTCAGTGCTATTGTCACTGCAATAAGTGGGTTTTAGAAAACACATGTGAAAAAATCAGGTGTTAATATAATACTAAGGATAAGGCTTTAGAAGCTATTTTACTACATAGATAAAGAAAAGATTAACTTGTAACAGACTACAACTGCATGTTGGATTAGATTGTCACATATTTCAGAATAAAATATACTGTATACTTTTCCTTACTTTGTTGTGCACTGTAATGAAATGTGAAAATGCTTTATTTAGCTGTATGTGAATGAAAATATGCCTGTATTTAGTAAAATGGTTGATTATGTGACTGAAAAATTCAAAGTGTGTGTTGTAGCTATTTCCAGAATGTCACTTTATTGTAGCAACCAATACCAAGGGTATCAATAAGATACATTAACTACTATGCATAATATTCACCAGATTCTTAAAGACAGAAAGAGAATGGATTTTTGAAATTTAAATGACCATTATACCAAAAGTCACAGAAACTTCACTACTTCCTGGTTAGGTTAGTCCATGCCAATTTGGGAGAAGTTAGTTTTGTGAAACCTAAACCATCATAATTGCAATCTTTAATCAAGGATCTTAATTCCATTACCAGGTAATTGATTACTATTGTAAACCTTGGAAACTCTTCTTTTCTCCAGACCTTTCAGTTCCTACCACAATACACTTTGCACCTCAGGGTCTCTTTGAAGTATGGGACCCAGATGGCACACAGTAGTTCAGCAAGTTTCCTGGGGTGGGTAGTAGAAACAAAGAAAGATGGTTGACTCTCAGTCTGTTCTGGATTGCTGTGAATAAAAGGAAGGGAGGAGGGAATGTCCTTAAAACACTCCCTCCAGCTTTTCTCTTTGCCCTCAACTCCAGATTCTTGTAAGCAACTGCCTACCTGACATCTCTATTTCAGTGTCTGTTACTCCCAAACAGAATCCCACTCTCACAGTCGTTGTCCCCAAATCTATTCCTTCTACAGCCTTTCTATCTTCAGTAAATGACAATTTGTTCTTCCATGTATGTCAGCCAAAATCTTGGAATCATCCTTTGACTCAGGTTTCATAATGCTCATTTGATCTATCTGGGAATTACTCTAGTTCTATCCAAAAAAGTGTAACCATTGTACAACAGCTTTTCGTCATTTCACTAAAAAACACCTGTTGCCTAAGCTATTGTGATAGACCCCCTGCAGCTTATTCTCCACAAAAGCCATAAGCAATCATCTCATCATTCCCCAGTGATTATTCATTTTATTAATCAGTGGCCTGCAGAAGAATTCTTCAAAAGAATTCTCTTTACAAACTTGTTTCTTACAGCTGCCCCTGGTTCATTTCACTGCAGTTACAGGGGTTCATTTTCATTCTTTTGTACTTATTCCTCCGTCTGTCTGGAATTCTCTTTCCCAAGATGTGTGCACGGATTGGTACTTTGCCTCCATCAATTTCTTACCCCAGGCTAACTGTCAGCAATGACTTCTGGAGTAAGACATAGTTCCAGAAGTCATTGCTGACAGTTAAACATAGATTCTTACTCTTCAGTTTTCCCTAAGGAACAACAAAGTTTACAGCATACAAAAAAAGGAAAGGAAACTCAGAAGCAGATCATGCAAATCTTGCAGAGTACGGTCTCACAAGGAGGAATGGACAACAGTATCACGGTGCAGTGATGAGTTCAGAGGAGAGTCATGAGTGACCCTAGTGTCAGAGGAACAATTTCTGCTTGCCCCAAGCCCCTTAGGAAGCTGGTGTTCTTACTTCTTCCAGAGGTCCAATTCACTTCTCACTCTATCTTCTCTCCTCTCCCTATACCATCTTAACTACTTCCATAACTGCTTTTACTGAATTGCTGAATTGCAAATGAAGGTTTCCAGCCCATTTTCTGAGCACGATACCAATGTAGTTGATTTAACAACTAAACACATTACAAATTCCTTAAATTCAACACATCCAATAGTAAAATCAGCATCCATCAAAATATGCTCTGTGTATCCTACTCTTCCTCATTTCCATAAATGGCACCATAATTCACTGCCTTTCTCAACACAGAAATTTAGGCATTCTGTAAGGCCATGCCACTCATGGTCCTTACCACTCATATCAAATCCATCATCAAATACCATCAATCTTATCTTAAAAATATACCTTTCAGTTTTCTCCATTTCCTTCTATCACATTTTTCCATACCATTATCAACTCTTACTGAATTACTTTGATACCTTTCCAACCTGTCTCCCTACTTTTGCCTTTGTTCTCACATTTATGAGTTATTCTCCACATACTAGCCAGAACAATCTTTCACAGTATAAATCTGATCAAATCATTCTGCTCAAGACCTACTGATGGTTTCTCATCACACTTAGAACAAAGCCCAAATAAACCATATATTTCTTAGCATAATCTGGATTTTTCAATTCTGAGTTCTAAAAATGAATCTTAAAAATCATTCAAATAGATCCTTAAAAAAAGGAATCTTACACATATTATTCACTAGTATTTTGTCAATCTGTAGCAGAGATATGTACTTGTATAATCAATAAATACTTCTATGAATGCTTATTTTCTCATCCTACCTTAATCCAATGGTCTTGACTCTCACTTCACTTTAGTGAAGTTACAGGCATGGCCCTGTCCTGAAGCATTGCCAAATTTTGTGCATCCTCTGGAATTCTCTGATCAAAAACTCTGGTTGTCCACGATTTCTTATGAGCCCCTTAAAAATTTTCTCTGGGACCTTTAGGCAGTTAGCCAGTGCCCATTGTACCCTGACTCTGTTTCTTCTTCTTCTGGTTCTTAGAGCCAACTTCATTCACCTGTCAGTTCCTAAAGAAGATAACTGAAAATTTGGTCTATTTATTTCCCTTGAGTTTTTTTATTAGTTTTTTTCAGAAGATTAACATGATGGTTAAGATATGAGTTTTAGAGTAAGCCAGACATGGATTCAAATGCTGAATTATTATTAACTCTATCAGCTAACATATGTGTGATTCAATCTGAGTCTCAATTTACATGTATATAAAAATTGGATAACAATATTTTTTCAACTCATGGTGGTATTGTGATGATTAAATGAGATAATCCACATAAAGTACTTTGCATAGGCTTGGTATTTGGTAAACATAATAACCATATACAAAATGATAGGCATTATGTTTGTACCTAAATGAGTATCTCATAAATAACATCATGGAATATAATGATACTTCATAAACTTTGTGGAAAATTGAATTAAAAAAAGTTTATTTTTTAAAACCATGAATTTTTTTTCATAAAGTTTGTTTTGCATGAAATTCTTGAAGACCCCGCACATATTCTGCTGTTAACCTTTTCAACATACTTTGTATAAATGTCTGAGGACAGGTTCTACATGTTTGGTATCAGCATATTTCAGCAGTCAATCAGCACCTTTACAGAGGTGGTAAACATGACTAGGAGCGGAACCAGTGAACATACTGAACATGGCAGAGCAGAGACAGAAAAAACCAGGTTCCATGATGACATCATTGAGCTATGGTTAAACTAGCCTGAACTACTCTGTATTGAGCCATTATACATGAGGTAATAAGTCCCCTTTTAATTGTGTTAATTTCCCCTACTTATAACAGAGAATGGCCCAACTGATAGAATAGCACTTCCCTGCATTGGCACATAATGTCCTATTTCATCAGTTTTCATTAGGTTATATAACTTTTTTGGTTTGTTCACAAAACAATTTCAGTATGTATACTTAATATCTTTGTGCGTGTTGGCCAATTATATCAAGTCAAAATTCTAGAAGAATAACTTATGAATCAAAGAATATAAGTACATTTAAATCTCAGTGAGTGATCAGCTTGTTCTTCAGGACATTTCACTAAATTGTCACGAACAGTATATGAGAATATCTACACTGAGTATATATGTCAACTTTTTTTCGTTTTTAAGAGATTGTGGGTTTGGCTTTTTAAAAAAAATATTTGTGTAGTTTTATTGGAAAGGCAGATCTAGAAAAGATCTTCTGCCCACTGATTCACTCCCCTAAGTGGCCGTAACAGCCAAAACCAGCAGCCAGAAGCCTCTTCCGGGTCTCCCACATGGGTGCAGGGTCCCAAGGCTTTGGACAGTCCTCGACTGCCCTCCCAGGCCACAAGCAGGGAGCTGGATGGGAAGCGGAGCTGCTGGGAGTAGAATCAGCACTCATATGAGATCCTGGCACGTTCAAGGCAAGATGAGGGTTTAGCCACTGTGCCATCATGCTTTTTTATTTATTTTACAAAATAGTTCATTATTTCTTACCTGAGAATTTCTATATGCTGATTCACTCCTCAAATGGGTCTGGGCCAAAGCTGGGAGCCAGGAACACAACCTAGGTGACAAGAACACAATGCTTGAGCCATCAGCACTGCCTCCTAAGGTCTGCATTGGCAGAAAGCTGAGTCAGGAGCCAGAACCAGGTGTTGAATTCAGATACTGTGATACGGGCTGTGATAGCCTTAGCTGTGGTCTTGATACTATGCCAAATACCTGCCCCAATTAACAATTTAAAATGTGTGTATCTTTGGTTATTGATGTTCTGTTCAGTGCAGGTGCAAGTAGTCCTCACTAATAAAAGATGGTGGCCATTTTTTTAATCTTTTAATAGAATTTATTAACATTAGATTCTCAGGGTCACAGGCAGAAAATGCATGATAATTACTAGAACACAAGTCTCATGTTAATGTGGCTTCTTAATTATTAGCAAAACCCCTTTATATTTGAAAATTAGGTATTTATCCTAATTTTTTTTATCCTAATCATGTTCCTAGAATCCAAATCATGTTCAAACATAATTCCAGGGCTTCTCGCTATTTTTAACAGAAGTCACTAATATTTAAGTGATCAAATAAATTGTCAACAAGCAACTGGATATAATCTTGGTCCACTGGATAACGTTTTGATTTTTCTAGCAGAATCATTATGTGACCTTTCTTGTAAACTCTGTTTTAATATTTTGCAGCAAATGTGTTTGGCTTAGATGCTCATTCCCTCAGCTTACATGACAAAATAAACCTCACTTTCTGGAGCATTTTCAGTGTGAAAAACATTGGAGACTGCTGATTTTCTGTATTGTCTGTCAGATTTTGGCAACGGAAAATGATAATTTGATTGGGAATCTTTTACTACTGTCCCCAGCAGCTAGCTATTTGACCATGCATGCTCTGTAGATAATCCATTATTTGTTTAATAATTGGAAATTCTTTTTTCTCATTTCTTTATTTTTATTAGTGCTTATTTTATGATTATTATAATTATCATTTTATGATACAGTTCCATAGGGTCCTGGGATCTCACTTATACCCTACCCAATTCCCCCACCCACCTAGTTCCTCTATATCATTACTAAAGTATAGTTCTTCATACACAGTCATATGTCCATCATTGCGGGCATGGACAATGGCAGAGAGTCCAGCATCCTGATTTCAAGATATAGTAAACAATTTCACTATTAAGTCCATCTTTGTTTGGAAGTAGAGATGCATACTATATTGTATCCTCACATCTGGATGTTAGTCTCCATATCACAGTTACTGTACATCCCCTTAAATGAAAAGTCACAATATAAAATCAACAATAGGAAGAAAAATAAAAATTTGCAATGCCATGAAGTTGAATCACATGTTACTAGATATGACAGTCTCCATTACACAGCTACTATATATCCCCTTAAATGAAAAGCCACAAAACAAAATCAATATCAGGAAGAAAAAAGAAATTAACAACACCTGAAGTTAAATAACATGCTAGTGAAAGATTAATGTGTCGCTGAAGAAATGAAAAAGAAAACCAAGAACCTTCTTGAAGAAAATGATGCTACTGTATCATCTATGAGCCATTGAATAATTTAATCACAAGAAGCTGTTTTGAAGAGATGAAACTAGCAAAGACAAAAACATCGAAATCCATGGGATATAGCTTCCGCTGATTTTTGTTGGTGAAATGTGTCTCTTCTAGACAATAAACAGATGGGTTTTGTTTTTTAATCCAGTCTACTAATCTGTGACGTTTGATTGAGCTTAAGCCACTGACGTTCAGAGTTTAATATGTATGGATGGTACTTTGATCCTGTCATTTTAGGAATGGGTTGTTCATTGGTTTAGTTTTCTGTTGTTATTTTACTGGGATGTTCTTCACATTTGCCTTTGGTTTTGTTTGGCGCTAGTCCTCTTGTCTGTCAAGAGAACATCTTGAAGTATCCTTTGTAGGGCAGGTTTGAAAGAGGCATTTTCTTTTGACTTTTCTTTACTGTGGAAGAATTTTATTTCATTTTCAAAGACAAAGGAAAGCTTTGCTGGATACGTTATCATGGGCTGACAATTTTTTTCTTTTAGAATCTGGACTATGTCACTCCATTCTCTTCTTGCCTGTAGTTTCCTGTGAGAGATCTCCTGCACATTTAAGGATCTTTCCTTATGTTCAATTGAAGAGAGCTTGATGATCAAGTGTGGTGGTGAAGATCACTTTTGATCAAGCCTGTTGGGAGTTCTGTGACCCTCCTGGATCTTGTTTCCCATTTCTTTCTCCAGATTAGGGAAATTTTCCTGTATTATTTCATTATATATATCTGTAAAATCAGTTTCTCTTTCTGCACCTTCTGGGAGTCCCATAAGTCTTACATTTGGCCTCTTAATGTCTTTCAATTCTTGAATACTTTTTTTGGCCTGATCCAACTCTGCTTCCAGCTTTTGTTTGCTTCCCCCTGATAACAAGAAATATCTTTCAATTCTGAGATTCTTTCTCCTGCTTGCTTCATTCTATTTTGGAGACTCTCCACTGTACTTTTAATTTGCTCTACTGTGTTCTTCATTTCTGAAATATCAGCCTTGATTTGCTTTATGGCTGCTACTTCTTGTATAACAATGTCCTTAAATTCTTTGAACTCTTGTATGTGCTTCTCATTGTTGATCAGAAGCTTTATAATGAGTTTTCTGAATTCTGTGTCCTTCATTTTCTTGATGTCTTCCTCAGTGAACTCTGAGGTTGGAATAGGGTTTTGCTCCTTTGCAGGGGAGTCTTCAGTAATATTTATTGTGCCTTTGTCTCTTCTTTTGCTCTTGGTCATTGTACTTCTGGTTAGCAGAGTCTTCTCCTTGGAGCAGGTTTCTAAGCTGTGTCACCCATAGGTCTATAGTTCGATCTTACTTATTGCCGTTGGTACACAACTCTTTGCTTGCAGCCACTCGTGCCACAACCTCCAGCAGTTCCAGGTCTGGGTTCTTATGTTAGACTTCCACAAAGAACACCGTAGCCCCAGCTCTTGGCTCACCACTCTCCACCTCCTGTGATACCGTGCTGAGGCTGCACCATTGCCTATACAACCTTTCTCCCACTTCCGGTTGGAGCAGGTCCCAGGATTAGGGAGACACCAGGTGTCCTATATAGCTAGGTTGTTGGTGGTGCTTATCTTGCCAGAACCTGTTGGACGTTAGGTCTGGGTGCCACACGGACCTATTTTGATCCATACCATGCCACAGTCGGTATTATTTTTCCTACAGGTCCAGTGCAATCCATCAAACTCAGTGAGTTCTCGCGAGATCAGCACATGCGCAGTTCACTGTTGTCCCCTGCAGTCCTAAAGCTATTGGCACAGTGCCCAAAATGGTGCCTGACGTACTGCTACTAGAGTTCTTAATCTGCTGGCAGTCAGATCTGAGGGCTACCTAGACCTGTCTTGGGTGGAACTTGTAGAATGCCATGTTGTTGCAGTTCACTGAGTCAGAAGTGAGTTCACTCCCAGCTCAGTTCATGCTCAGTCCTTTCGCTTGCCTTTGCCTCCTTAGGCAAAATGGGATTCAATTTGGCTCTAGGGGGCTGACTGGGGTGTGAAATCCACTCTGTTCTCGCACTGCCCGTCTGGGATCTGCTGCTCTGTCTCTGCTCCTGGTCAAATCAAACGGACCAGCAGAATGGACAGTTCTTTGTCTGGGTTCACCTCCCAAGCTCCCAGTGAAAGTCCCTTCCCACCTGGTTGCTGGTGGAGTTCTGGCTGCTGGTGGAGTTCAGATTACCATTAGCTCAATGCTGCTGGAGTATCAGTCACTGCAACACCACACCATTGTGCCCGCTGCTTTCCTGTGTCTGTCAGTCTCCAGGTACCCCTCTGCTGTTGTTCTGTCCTCTCCTATTTCCTGAAATATGCCCTCTCTGCTTCATCCTGATTAAATGTTTCTCCATCCGTTTAAACGTGTCCTTACCCTATTCCACCATCTTGATTCTCGATGATTTGAAATTCTGTTCCAAATGCTTTTATATAAACAAAATCTGTTTCTGGGTTGCAGTTCTAAGTTATCGTAACTCTGCAGTATGATTTTATTACCTTTGGTGTTTCAAAAACATCTTTAAAATCTTATGCAGAATATTAGAACTTGAGAATAAATGTTTCAGGTTTCCCCTTATACATAGGATTGGGGTTTTGGTTAAAATTGCATTGACCTGCTGATATGTGGCACCAAACAAGCATCTTTACAATATCTACCCAGGAATTTTATTCCATTATTTGAGTCCTTTCAGGAAACTTTTATGGTTATTTTATATGTTTAGTAATTCTATATTTATTCCTGTTTTATAGCTTGTTACTATGTAAATTCTTTTCAGTGTACTTTTTTAAAGATTTATTTTATGTTTTTATTTGAAAGACAAACTTACAGATGTAGAAGGGAAGGAGGGAGGGAGAGAGAGAGACAGAAAAAAAGAGAGAGGGAGGATCAGTCATTCACTAGTTCACTCCCAAATGGTTGTATATTGCTGGAGTTGAGCCGATCTGAAGCCAGGAGTGAGGCACTTCTTCATGTCTCCCACACGGGTACAAGGTCCCAAGGCTTTGGGCCGTCCTCCACTCCTTTCTCAGGCCACAAGCAGGGAGCTGGATGGGAAGTGGAGCAGCTAAGACCTGAACCAGCATCCATATGCCTGTGTCGTAGGTGGAGGGTTAACATACTAGGCCCCAGCGCCAGCCCTGTCAGTATACTTTTTGTTTTAGTTATTTATTGGAAAGGCAGAATGACAGAGCTCTCTTCCAACTGCTGGTTTCATTAATCCAACTGCCTGCAACAGTCAAGCCAGGTGCCAGAGATATCACCTGGAGTAGCCAGGAGTTGACTCAGGCACACCAATATGGGATGGTAGCTTAACCCGCAGTGCCACAATGCTTGCTCTCATTATATGCTAGAATATAGGAAATCTGTGAATGTTCATTTTTGTATTTTATATCCAGACACTTTACTCTTTTATTTCACTTCAAATAGGTTTTCAATTTACCTTTTTTACTTTCCAGGTAGACATTATAATCTACAAATAATGGTATTGATATCATCTTGCTATATATTTATACTTTATTTCTTTTTATTGTCATACAGGCTAGAACTTGGAGTAAAATGGTGAATTAACAACACTGATGGTGGGCACTTTTGTATTTTTCCTGCTGTTATCTGGTTCTATTGTTTCAACCATAAATTATCATGATTAGGCTACGATTTTTCACTAAGTGGATTTAGGAAAAATATAGATTAATGTTTTCTTATTTTTTTAGCATCAGTGTTTTCAAATGTCTTTCTGGTACCCATCAAATGGTTTTCTTCCCTTTATATTAGCAAATCTGTTTATATTTAACCACATTTATTTATCACTTTAGAAACTGTACTTGCACATAGCATGATTTAATTGTTTTAAGATTCATTTTTATTGAAAAGTCAGATTTACATAGAGAGGGAGAGACAGAGAGAAAAATGTTCCATCCACTGGTTCACTCTCCAAATGACTGCAACGGCCAGAGCTGAGCTGATCCAATGCCAGGAGGAGTCTCCCACACAGGTGCAGGGTCCCAAGGCTTTGGGCCATCCTCTGCTGCTTTCCCAGGCCACGAACAGGGAGCTGGATGGGAAATGAAGCAGCTGGGACACACAAACCAGTGCCCATATGTCCTGCAATGCCAGCACACCACATGTGCACCGACCAGAGCTAATGTGTCTGGGGAAAGCAGTATAAGGTTCCCCAAGTGTCTGAGCCCCTGTGTCCATGTGGGAGGCCAGGAAGAAGCTCCTGGCTGTAGCCAGGCACAGTCCTGCCATCATGGCCATCTGGAGACTGAACCAGTGGACAGAAGATCTGTCTCTCTCTCTCTAACACTGACTTTCAAAATAAATAAATCTTTTTTAAAAATTTAATTCTATTTTATTTTTGATGCTGTTTACATAGTTGACCAGGATGCATGCTCATGAAGACCAATGCTCAGGGTAGGGAGGGTCAAGGTATGGGGGAAGGTGGAGGGTACAAATGCTTCCAATTTTCCTTTTCTTCCCCTTTCTCCTCTATGGAGGGGGGATGGGGAGCAAAAGGGGGTTGCTCACAGCTGCCAAACTACATCAGTACTTGGGGATGGGAATGTCCATTTAATGTCATCTTAGAAACCCCAATGTGGAGAAGAATGTTCTGAGGGTATCGCTTGAGTGATCTTGATAGTTCTGAGAAAGTTTCACTGCTCCAAGGTTGAGAAAATCCTCCCAAGACCCACTGGCTGACAGAGTCCACCCCAATGCGTCCACTCACCCAGACACTTGCTGCCAAAGCTTGGCCAAGAGAGCTGTCCAACCCGTTCTGCTCTCCTTCTAACATGGCATGTGATGTCCTCTGCAGGCCCAAGTGAGCTGGTTGTCATGCCCCACTCATGCAGCTGGGCATGCTGTTCACTGCACAGGCATCAGCAATCGAGGCAGCCCAATCCTGACACATGCATTCCAAGGTTGGACCACAAATCCTATGATTCTCATTGTGCCTGGAGTTTTGAGTCCAGTAGTCCATCCAATTGGGGAGTCCCCCAAGAAACCTCGCCTGGGGTGTCCCCAAACCTGACTCTTGCACATGCCAGCCAGTACAGGGCCCGGTTTAGTCACTCCACCATCTGTACCAGCCTGCACACACACACTGGTGATTATAGTTGCCTGGTCAGTTCCATCCTCAGCCCCACGTCCCAGTAAACCAACGTGCGTGCTGTGGCCTGGCCCAACCCAACAAGCCACAGACCTGGCCCTCATGCCAGGATGGTGGGGGAGCTATCCTCTATTTATCGGTCCACACCCTCCTCACCCGTGAAAATAGCTCCAACAGCCAGGTCTGGGCCAAGCCAGGCCAAAGCTAGGAGCCAGGAGTTCTATCCAGGACTTCCACACAGAAGCAGAGACCCAAACACTTGAAACATCTTCCGCTGGTTTTCCAGATGCTTTAGCAGGGAGCTGTATCTGCAACAGAGTAGCCAAGACTGAGCAGCCAGCACTCCAACATGGAATGCCAGTATCAGAGGCTGCTACTTAACCACACCTGCCCCGCAACGGAATGTTCAGATAAAAAACATGATCGAAGTGGCTCAACTGAGGTCCTTGGACCAGCACTGAATCACATACTTATGCGTGCATGTGATAGGCACACTTCAAATCCATGCTTAGCAATTTCCAAGTGACTGCTATGGATGGCTCCCTCCTAAGTTATTTTCTGGAATTCCCATGTTCCATCATTTCAGGCACATCTTCCTAGTCCCGCCCCTCCCCCATCTTCCTTTCCTTATAAGTCTTGAGCTACCCCACGAGGACATATTACTGCAAGTGCTTTGTCCGGCTCACTGCAGCTCCCCAGCCCACAGCCCCTCCTCTTGGATGACAGAACGGGATTAGCAGAGAATCCGGGAAGGAGAGGAACGCACCATGCGGGGCCGTGGCTCCTCACGTTGTTGATGCACAGCGCACCTGCTATGACTCAGCAAGGCTGCTCCCGTAGCACTGGCTGGTCTTCTGGCATCGCCACACACCTGCACCAGCTACTCCAGGATGTTAACCACCACCCACGCCTCCATGAGCAGCCTGTTCACAGGGAAACTGATGTACACACACCATACAGATTTGGCACAAGAGTTGACCATGCAACTCACAGCAGAGGCGGCGCCCTGGGCCTAGCCACTGACTCACTGCTACCCAGGCTGACTGGCTGGGAAATGTGGGCTTGTCCAGGGGCCAGATGGGCTTGGGTTTGAATCCAGGCCCTGCGGCCTCTGGGCCACAGGGTCTTGGCTGAGGCCCTACTCTTTCTATGATTCAATTCGCTGCTTCTGTTACACAGGGGTAGTGGTGGCTGCCGTGAATGCAAAGCCTGCTGCACACTGGGCCCAAGGTCAGGGTTGGGCCCACAGACCTCATCCCCACCCCTCCTCTGCCCATTCTGCCCCAGGGACTTGCCAACATTGCCCGGATGTGAAACTGACACCTGAGAGTGGTGGGCAATTGTGAAATTCGGGTGACAGAAGCAGACAAGTGACACTGACAGACTAATGCTCACGTGACTGGGTTAATCACCCACAAGCTGACTTTAGACCCCACGGACCAGACGGCACTCGTGCCCATCTGTTTGTGCAACTGGTATGTTTCCCCCGGTCTGGGACAACGGCCTGGAGAAAGAGTTCTCTCACATGCAGAGTCCCACTCCTGTGTGCCCCTTTGGCTGGCTGAATTTTTTTTTAATTGGAAAGGCAGATATACAGAGAGGAAGAAAGACAGAGAGAAAGATCTTCTGTCTGCTGGTTCACTCTCCAAATGGCTGCAACGGCCAGAGCTGAGCCGATCCAAAGCCAGGGGCCAGGAGCTTCTTTCAATCTCCCACATGGGCGCAGGGTCCCAAGGCTTTGGGCTGTCCTCGACCGCCTTCCCAGGCCACAGGCTGGATGGTCAGTGGAACAGCTGGGACATGAACTGGCGCACATATGGGATTTCAGCATGTGTAAGGCGAGGGCTTTAGCTACTAGGTAACCGCGCAGGGCCTGGCCGCCTGAATTTTGCCAACACATACACATTACCTGTTGAAACACAACTTTTTAAAGAACACTTAAGGTCCCAGTATGATGGCTCAACTGGCTAATCCTCCGCCTCGCAGCACTAGATCCCATATGGGCACCGGTTCTAATCCCGGCAGCTCCACTTCCCATCCAGCTCCCTGCTTGTGGCCTGGGAAAGCAGTGGAGGACGGCCCAAAGCCTTGGGACCCTGCACCCGCGTGGGAGACGCTCCTGGCTTTAGATCGGCTTAGCTCTTGCCGCTGCGGCCATTTGGGAAACGAACCAATAGGAAGTCCTGCGACCCCACGCAAGTTCCTCTGGTGCACGGGTTTTTGACCCTTAACCGGACCTCTTCCCCGCGGGGGGCCTGAAGATAATTAGAACGGCTCCAAGCCTAAAGCCTACAGCACGTGTCCGCTTGCAGGGCCCTCCCCTAAGAGAGGTGATCCCCTCCCCAACCCAACACCCGCCACAGACCACACTTCTCAAGGCTGCACGCCAGGCCTAATCCATCCCGAAGTCCAACAGCGTTCACTCGCCCAGCCAGGACCCTGAAATGCCTCTTTGCGGCTCCACCCTGGTGACATCACCAAAGAGGCGGGACTCCAACTTGAAACCTCCAGAGCCTTCCGCTGGTCCTGCCCTGCCGGAGCCCCACTGGCGCCTACCTGCACATGCGCTCCAGTAAATCTTTAAACAAAAAGGGAGTTACCTAAGCTATTTCTGTGGGGAAACAATTCTGAATTGTAAGAGAAGATAGACACAAAGGAAAAGTTTATTACTATTTTTTTTAATTTATTTATTTATTGGGAAGGCAGATTTACAAAGAGAAGCAGACACAGAAAGATCTTCCATCTACTGATTCACACCCACATGGCCACAATCGCCAGAGCTGAGCCGATCCAAAGCTAGGAGCCAGAAGTTTCTTTCAGGTGTCCATGCAGGTGCAGGGTCCCAAGGCTTTGGGCCATCCTCCACAGCTTTTTCAGGCCACTGGCAGGGAGCTGGATGGGAAGTGGGACAGCCAGGACATGAACTGGTGCCTCTGTCGGGTGCCAGCAGTTGGAGGTGGAGGATTAGGCAGTTGAGCCATCATACCAACCCCCCAAAAAAAGTCTATTTAGAGAAACAATAGAAACTTGCCAAATCTGAGGATTTCCAAAATCGGCATACAAAGGTCAAAGTCCTCACTCAGATTTAAACAGATGACACCAACACATACTAGACTCAAACTATGAAGAAAAACAAAAAAAAAAAAAGAACAATACTGACAACAGCAAGAAAACATGCTGATGGAAAAATTGTAAACCAAAAATCATCTGGTAAAAGTGTTCTTCTGTAATGAAAAAGATGAAGAAAATTAAAGAAGAAGAAGAAGGAGGAGGAGAAGGAGGAGAAGGACCTCACCATTCCCATACTTCTGGCTATAGGAAACGCTAAAAGGAGTTCTTGAAGAAGAAGGCAAAGGATGTTCAATTAAAAGCACAAAAACGTGGAAAGAGGAGCAAGCATTTAGCCCGAGCAAATAAAGTTGCTGCCCGAGATGCCAGCATCCCATATGGGTGCGGTTTTGAGTCCCAGATATTCCACTTCCAATTCAGCTCCCTGCTAATGCATCGAGGATAACAATGGAGGATGGCTTCAATATTGAGATCAAGATAAAGCTCCTGGCTCCTGGTTGTGACCTGGCTCAACCCCAGTCGAAATGAACCCAGTGGACAGAAGACCCCTTTATCACTCCCCACCCCTATAATTCTTTCAAAAATAAGTAAATAAATAATATGTGAAACTCAAGTATACAGTAAAATTCAGAATGTTGACTAATGGTGGCATGTAAATCACTTTATTAAAAAGACTGAAAGTTGAAATTAAGAAAATACTAGCTACAATAATTTGTTAAGTGGTTAGATTTATTATTATTATTGGAAAGCAGGATATACAGAGAGGAGGAGAGACAGAGAGGAAGATCTTCCATCTGATGATTCACTCCCCAAGTGAGCCGCAACGGCCGATGCGCGCTGATCCAAAGCCAGGAACCAGGAACCTCTTCCGGGTCCCACGCGGGTGCAGGGTCCCAAAGCATTGGGCCGTCCTTGACTGCTTCCCCAGGCCACAAGCAGGGAGCTGGATGGGAAGTGGAGCTGCCAGGATTAGAACCGGCGCCCATATGGGATACCAGGGCTTTCAAGGCGAGGACTTCAGCCACTAGGCCACGCCGCCGGGCCCAAGTGGTTAGATTTAAACAGACATAAAATATAAGTTTGGCGTAAAATAAAAGTATATTTTTTATGTGATCAAAGTTAAGTTGTTACCAGCTTGACATCACCAGTTGTAACTATGTCTTATAAAAGCCTCATAGTAAGCACAAGGCATAAATTTATATGGTATATACAAAAGATTAAAAGGAATCAAAGTGCATCACTATAGAAAATCATACAATCACAAAAGACAACAGAAAGAAACAATATAAGAAAATAGAACAGACAACCACCTCACGTGGTAATGGCATTAATTCCTCACCTATCAATAATTACTTTGCATGTAGATTGATCACATCATCCAACAAGTAGATATATAGGGGCTAATGGACATTTTCAAAAAAAGAATACATGATCCAATTATATACCAACTACAAAAAGCTCCACTGGCATTTAGGGACATTCAAAGATTCAAAGCGAAATGATGTAAAAGGCTATCACATGTAAATGAAAACCAAAACAAGACAATGATAGTTGTAACAAATAGGCTTTAACTAAAAACTACAAAGACAAAATGCTGCTTATACAGTGATAGATAACTCATTAAGATAAAACAGTTATAAATAAATACATACACATGATCAACACTGGAGCACATAAAATTATAAACCACGTATTAATATCGATGAAGAGAAAGACTACAATACAATAATAGTAGAAGACTTCAATACTCCACTTTCAACAATGGACATATCATCCAGACAGAAAATCAGTAAGAAAACACTGTACTTGAACTACACTCCAGACATATACAGAATATCCCACTCAATACCAATAGGTACAGGTTCTTCGAAACAGCTCATGTAACATTTTAAAGGATAAATCATCTGTTAGGCCACAAAATAAGTTGTAACAAATTTAAACACACAGAAACCACACAACCTGACCACAGCTAAATGAAACTATAAGTTAATAAGAGGAAACTTAAAAATTCACAATTATGTACAAATTAAACAACATGCTCCTAAACAAGCAATGAGTCATGGAAATTAAAAGAAAATTTTAAAAACATTCCGATCCAAACTTTAAAAATGGGCACGCACACATTCAAAATTTATGGGATATAGCAAACAGAACCAAGAAGGAAGTTTGCACCTACAAATATCTACATGAAAAAAGATTCCAAATAAATAACTTCACATGACATCTCTGGGACCTAGGGTATCAAAAGCAAACTATCCCAACATTACAAGCAAGAAAGTAACAAAGATCAGACCATAAGAAATTTGAGGTGAGGAAACAAATGATTAAAACTAAGTTAATTTTTTTTTAAAGATTTATTCATTTTATTACAGCCAGATATAGAGAGAGGAGGAGAGACAGAGAGGAAGATCTTCCGTCCAATGATTCACTCCCCAAGTGAGCCGCAACGGGCCGGTGCGCGCCCATCCGATGCCGGGAACCAGGAACCTCTTCCGGGTCTCCCACGCGGGTGCAGGGTCCCAATGCATTGGGCCGTCCTCAACTGCTTTCCCAGGCCACAAGCAGGGAGCTGGATGGGAAGTGGAGCTGCCGGGATTAGAACCGGCGCCCATATGGGATCCTGGGGCTTTCAAGGTGAGGACTTTAGCTGCTAGGCCACGCCGCCGGGCCCAAACTAAGTTAATGTTTTGAAAATATCAACAAAATCAACAAGTCTTTGGCTAGACTAAGGGAAAAAAACACTCACCTAGCTATAATCGGAAATGTAAAGGATAACAACTGACTAGATAATTAAACATAAAAATGGACAATCTAGAAGAAATTCCTAGAAGCATACCCAGAATAAATCACATATAGACAACCTGAATAGATCAATAACAAGTAAAAACTGAATACGAATTCTCCTGTCAAAGGAGAACCTAGCATCTCATAGTTTTACTGTTGCAGTTGTACTAAATGTTTAGTGCATCATTTCTCAACCTTTTCCAAAAAACTGAAAAGGAAGCAACACCTCCAAACTCTTCATGAGGTCAGAATTACCATGATAGCAAAGGCAGACAAGGACATTACAAGAAAAGTACAGGCCAGAGTATCCGTAATGAACATTTATGTTAAAATCCTCAATATAATACTAACAAAAATATTAGTATCCTATTAACAAAATGAAGACAAAAACTGTATGATCAAGTCAAGAGACATAGAAAAGTCATGTGGCAAAATTTAACATTTCTTCATGGTTAAGAAGACACCCACATACCTTATTGTAACACCTGACTCCAGCCACTGACAGCTCAAGTAGTAGTTAGTTCCAGTCACCTGCATGGGAGAGCCAGTTTCAATTCACACCTTTTGGTCATTTGGGGAGTGAACTGGCAGAAGGGAGCTTCTGTCTCTTGCTCTGCCTCTCCAATGAACAGGTACAATTGTTAGTGGGGAAGTTAAATTCTCTTCAAAAGAAGGTGTTGGGAAAATGGGGCATCTGTATGCAGAAGAATGAGATACACTTTCATTTCTCACCATCTACAAGAAATAACTCTAAACAGTATGGAAAACTAATAGAAGAAAACTTGGCAACAGTTCATGACATCCATTTGGGCAATGATTTTTTTTTATTATTTATTATTTTTAATTCATTAATTACATTGTATTTCGAGGGTGTTTTCTCAATTTTTGTTTTTGGCAGTAAACTGATATGCTACCCATAACTCCACTGTTTTCCACATATTGGTCCCTTGACACAGTTCATATGGCAATATCTAAGAGTTTCCCTTTGGTTCTACCCATCTTCCCTCATCACAACGACAATAATACATATAGTGAACACTTACCTAGTGCTTACTATGTGCTAAGCACTAGATTTAGCATATTGCCTGAATTAACTCATTCAACCTTCATGACAACTCCATGATGTAGATACTATTCCATTGAGAAAACTGAGCTACAGAGAGGTAGCTTGTCAAAAGCAGTAGCTAACGCCCAGCACGGTAGCCTAGAGGCTAAAGTCCTCGCCTTGAGAGCCCCGGAATCCCATATGGGCACCGGTTCTAATCCCGGCAGCTCCACTTCCCATCCAGCTCCCTGCTTGTGGCCTGGGAAAGCAGTTGAGGACGGCCCAATGCATTGGGACCCTGCACCCACGTGGGAGACCTGGAAGAAGCTCCTGGCTCCTGGCTTCAGATCAACTAACCTCCAACCACTGTGGTCATTTTGGGAGTAAATCATCGATGGAAGATCTTCCTCTCTGTCTCTTCTCCTCTCTGTATATCTGAATTTGCAACAAAAATAAATAAATATGTTTTAAAAAGGAACAAAACAAGAGTAGTAGCTAGAAATGCTCAATCTAAGATTTGAACTCTAAGCCATTTGCCTCCCAAATCCATGTTCCAGAACCAGGTAGAGCAGTCTGCAGCGCAATGTAAATCATCCTAGTATAACAAGCCCCAAATGCTGAATATTCCTTTCCCTAATTCTAGCCCACTTGTAACTTAGAACTTGCAAAAGATGTTATATGTGAGGAGTGAAACAGTTGTTACAAATATCATATAATTATCTGCCTTGGTTCTCAAGATGGTGGCATTGCAAACTCCGCTACTTTTTCATGATATTGTAGACACTAGAATATTTTCACTTGATCTTATCTTTATAGGCCAGGAAAAACTAATTCAGTTTTTTTTTTCTGCACAGAGTACAACTGAAGCTATTTAATGAACTTGAGTTCTGTTGAATTTGCTAGCATTCAGACTCATTGATTATATTAAGTATGTTCTGATTCAAATGTAAACTATCCACTGATGACTGCTGGCCCAAAATACCTTTCCTTGTAAAGTCAGCTTTCTAGTACTGACATTACTTTACCCAGGTGTAATTGCAGAGCCAAACGTACCTTTAAAGAGTGTGTAGTCCAATAAAGCATAAGCATGTTTCATCTACAAAGTCAGAATATCTTCCTCATGGAACACACAGGAAGAAAGGAAAAACACACACATGGCAAAGTAGTCACAGATTACCTCTAAAATAATTAAGACTTTGGGCCAGAAAAATTATGCTTATGCTTTATTGTACAAGAAGTCTTATGTTTTTAAAGCAAATAAAGGTGTTTTTTTTTAAAAAAAAGAGTGTGTAGTCCAACACCAATATTTTTTAAATTTGTTTGTTTTATAATATAGATCTACAGGCTCAGGGATTACTCCTCCTCCCTCCTAATTCCCCTATATTAATTTAACAGAATAGTCCTTCAAAAAGACTCCTTATTCTATCATTCTGATATTTAAGTGTAGTCTGCCATTCTAGGCATGGACAATGGCAGAGTCCAGCATCTTATTGTCAAGATATATTTAACAGTTTCGTTGGGAGTCCATCTTTGATTCAAGAGCAGAGGTGTACATAACCGTCATGCAAAATACAAGGTCAAGTGATACACAGGTAAACGTACGTGCATGTATAGTCATCTAGAGGAACTGTGTGATAGAGACTACCAAAGGCAGTATTTCTTTTTTTTTTTAATTCATTAATTACATTGTATTATGTGACACAGTTTCATAGGTACTTGGGTTCTCCCCACCCCTCCCCAAACCCTCCCACCATGGTGGATTCCTCCACCTTGTTGCATAACCACAGCTCAAGTTCAGTTGAGATTCCCCCATTGCAAGCATCTACCAAACATAGAGTCCAGCATCTTATTGTCCAGTCAAGTTCAACGGCTTCTTAGGTATACCCTCTCTGGTCTGAAGACAGAGCCTGCAGAGTATCATCCCAGTCAATTGAAGGCTCCAACATACCATCAGCAAAAATTTACATCATTATGGAATTAATTGACATAGTAATGAGTAACCAATATGTTAAAAGTAAATGCGAGTTCCTAGCCACCTTCTGTGACCACCTCACTTACATTTCAATTTTAGTTTATACACAACATATAACATTCATAACATAACATGTTATACATAACATCATATCATCTTAAATTAAGGCAAACATGTGGTATTTAACCTTTTGGGATTGGCTCATTTCCCTTAGCATTATGGTTTCCAGTTTGGCCCATTTGGCCACAAAGAACTGCATTTTGTTTTTTTTAATAGCTGAGTAGTATCCCATGGAGTAGATGAACCATAGCTTTCTTTTTTTTTTAATTATTATTTTTTATTCATTAATTACATTGTATTACATGACACAATTTCATACGTACTGGGATTTCCCCCCCACCTTCACCCCAAACCCTTCCCCCATGGTGAATTCCTTCACCATGATGCATAACCACAGCTCAGGTTCCGTTGGGATTCCCTAATTACAGGCTCACACCATACAGAGTCCAGCATCCCACTGTCCAGTCAAGATCAATGGCCTCTTAGGGAGGCCCTCTCAGGTTTGAAGGCAGAGCCAGCAGAGTGTCACCTCGATCAATTAGAAGCTCCAACATATCATCAGCAACAGTCCAGGTACGATGAGGCTGGTGCAGAGTCCACTGATTGACAGTCTATCTTAGAGTTTCCCCTTGTCCAGGTTTTTCGCTGCAAACATATAGCTGAGGTGGTTGATTGATCTACTCCATCTTCCATCTTTTCTTGGTTCACTCCGATCAGCTGGTGGTTGTAACCCCTGGGTTGGATCTATTCTGAGCCCCGACCTCCATTGGAACCAATAAGTATTGCAGCTCTCCCCAGCTCTGCCCATCACACCCTCGTCCCTCACCTAAACCAGTGGGAGGAGTGCTGGTCGGGTGCTGCATTCCCTACTGGCACAGGCCAGTTTGCCTTGGTGTTTTGTACCGTTTTTTTTTTTTTTTTTTTTTTTTTTTTATCGCAACCAAGCTTGGCCAGGCCCCCACACAGTTCCAGCGCTCGGGCTTGCCAGTGGATGACATGAACTGACTCAGCCTGGTCTGCCCCAACCTGAGCCAAGTGCATGCCAGTGGGTCACTTTCCAAAGCCTCTTCTGGGTTGTTTACCTCCATGCTTCCTTCGGTTATTTGTAGGGTCAGTGTCCTGTCAGAGGAACTGTTCAGATTCCTCCATCCAACCCCTTCCTGAACCATAGCTTTCTTATCCAATCCTCTGTTGATGGGCATTTTGGTTGCTTCCATGTTTTTGCGATTACTGATTGTGCTGCTATGAACATAGGGGTGCATGTTGGTTTCTCATAAAACAAGTGTTCTGGATATATTCCTAGGAGTGCTATTGCTGGATCATATGGTATGTTGATTTTGAGTTGTTTGAATATTCTCCATACTGATTTCCATAGAGGCTGTACCAGCCTGCAGCCCCACCAGCAGTGGAGTAGGGATCCCTTTTCCCCGCAACCTCGCCAACAAGTGTCCTTGGTGCTTTTATTCATGTGGGTCAGTCTTACTGGCGTTAGGTGGTACCTCATTGATGTTTTAATTTGGATTTCCCTTATTGCCAGGGAACTTGAGCATTTTTCCATATGTTTATTTGCCATTTGGGTTTGTTCCTTTGTGAAGTGTTTGCCCATTTCCCGTGCCCATTTCTTGAGTGGCTTGTTTGTTTTGACATTTTGGTGTTTTGTAGCTCTTTGTGTATTCTGGAGATCAGCCCTCTATCACCTATGTCGTGTGCGAAGATCTTCTCCCATTCTGTGGGTTGCTTTTTTACTTTGTTGATTGTTTCTCTAGCTGTACAGAAGCTTCTTAGTTTGATGAGGTCCCAATTGTTTATTTTGGTCTCGATTTCTACTGCTTTTGGAGTCTTTTTTAGGAAGTGAGGGCCTACCCCTAAGTGTTGCAGTGTGTTTCCAACATTTTCTTCCAAAAGTTTGAAGGTTTCTGGATGTAGGCTTAGTTCTGTTATCCATTTAGATCTGATCTTAGTGTATGGTGAGAGATGTGGATCTATCTTTTTGTTTCTGCTTTTGACAAAATCCAACACCACTTCCTACTAAAAACCCTAACCAAGGTAGGCATAGATGGAAAAATCCACAACATAATTAAAGCCATATATGAAAAACCCAACGCCAGCATCATACTGAATGGAGAAAAACTGGAACCCTTCCCATTGAGATCTGGAACAAGACAGGGATGTCCACTTTCTCCACTACTATTCAACATAGTCCTAGAGGTACTCGCTGAGGCCATAAGACAAGAAAAAGAAATCAGAGGAATCCAAATGGGAAACGAAGAAGTCAAACTCTCACTATATGCAGATGATATGATTCTTTATGTAGAAGAGCCAAGAGACTCAATACAGAGACTGCTAGAACTTGTACGAGAGTTTGGTAGAGTGGCAGGGTACAAAATTAATGAACAAAAATCAACAGTCATAGTGTATGCGAACAGCCCCAAGATGGAAAAAGATTTAACCAGCAAGATACCATTCAAAATAACAGAGAAAAGTATGAAATATCTGGGAATAAATCGAACCAAAAATGTAGGAGACTTATTTGAAGAAAACTACAAACTACTTAAAAAAGAAATTGAACAAGACCTCAAAAGATGGAGTAACATCCCATGCTCCTGGATAGGTAAAATCAATATCATTAAAATGTCTATACTGCCAAAAGCAATATATACATTGAACGCAATCCCAATCAAATTGCCCAAAACATTCTTCATGAAGGGGAAACAATGATCCAAAGGTTCATCTGGAAACACAAAAAAACACGGATAGCTAGAACCATCCTGAAGAATAGGAAGTTAGCAGGGGGAATCACAGTTCCGGACCTCTGGACATACTATAGGGCAGTGGTTATCAAAACAGCCTGGTACTGGCACAAAGATAGAGAGGAAGATCAATGGAAAAGAATAGAAACACCAGAAGGGAACCCACACAGGTACAGCCAAATAATCTTTGACAAAAAGACAAACGACAATCCGGGCAATGATTTTTGATAAGACCCAAAAAACAGAGGGAAAAACCACACAAAGAAAATAATGTGACTATTTGAAACTAAAGAGCTTCTGTAGGGTGAAGGAAATAATAAACAGAATGAAGAAATAAATTACAAACTGGGAGAATACATTTGCAAGTCATATATTTGATCATGGGTTAATACCCAAAATATTAGTATATAAAGAACTCAATGAAACTTTGGTCATATAAGCAGTTCTTCCTGTGTTTAGAAAAGGGCACTGATAAGTTGAAAATAGGGTTAACATGATAGGGAGCAGTCCAGATCAGGCCAGGGAACGGTACCCACTGGCATACATTTGGCACAGGTCGGGGGCAGACCAGGCTAAGCCAGATCACATCACCCGCTGGCAAATCCGAGCACCAGAATAGAGTGTGCATTGGGCCAGGCTCAGTTGCAACACATATCAGTACACATTACAGCTGGGACTGGGTGCCGGCTGGGTTGGGCTAAGCTATAACCCCCACCGGCGTGAGCTGAAAATGGGGGTGGGCCAGGCCGGGTTGGGCCAGGCTACAGCACCCACTGGCAAATGCTAAGGCAAGGTGGGCCATACCAGACTGAGCCACAGCACCCAACCAGCACAGGTGAGACCCAGGTGGGGAGGAGGCAAAGCGGGTAGGGGGAATATGGAGGGATCCCCTGCTGGACAGCCACTCCCACTGGAGAGTGTGAGTTGGGATGGGGGCAGACCAGACCAGGCAGAGCTACAACACCTGTGGGCCTCACGTGAGCTAGATCAGAGAAGAGTCGGGCTGGGCTGGCTGTTCCTACTGGTGAAAGCATAAATCAGAGTGGGAAGTGTTGGTTGGTCTTTGCCGCAGCATCAGCTGACAAATGCTGGCACTGAGGGCTAATTCTGTCAAATCCCAGAACCACCTGGAGAGAGCATAATCTGGGAGTGGGAGTGGCCTGGGAGGGAAATAGTGGGCTCCTCCCTCTTGGGTTGCCACTCCCGCTGGACAGCATGAAAACCAGGACTGAGGCAGGCGTGACTCTGGACAGAACGACACTCACCAGCATGTGTGTGAACTGGATAGTGGGGCTGGTTGGGTTGAACTAGGCTTCAATGCCCAATGACATGTATGAGAGCTGAATGCGATGTGGGACAGACTGGACCAGTCTGTTGTACATATGAGAAAGCACGGAAACCAGGGTAAGGGGTGGGGGTTATTGTGGGTCACTCCGACTAGTCTGTAGCTCCCACTGGTTTGTGTGAGGGCCGAGTGTGTGCTGGGCAGGATCAGGCTGGACTGAAACATCCACTAGTCTACGTAAAACACAAGCCTGGAGACAAAACTGACCCGGCAATTGCAACCACCAGCATGTGCATAGGCTGATTGGGGCAACGGTCTGTGCCAGACCCTGTACTGGCAAGCACATGCAAGAATCTGGTCTGGGATCACTTCAGAGGAAGTTTCTTTGGGGATCTCCCCAATCGAACTGCTGGACTCAGGACCCCAACCATGAAGAGAAGTGTAGATTCTATGGTCTGACCATGGAATGCAAGTATCAAAGCTGAGCTTCCTCAGTGGCTCAGACAGAGCAGTGGACAGCATACCCAGGTGCACATGGAGGATATGGCAGTACACTGGTGCTTGCGGAGGACACCTAGCACCATAACAGAGGACGGAGGACAGAACAAATCAATCAACTACCCCAGCTATGTGTTGGCAGTGAAAATCTGGGCAAACAGACTCTAAAGTGAACTATGTCAGCCAGTGGATTCTGAGAGATTTCATCGTGCTTGGAATGGCGAGATTGGCAGCAATTCAGAACTGTTGAACCCTCAAAACCACTTGAGCAGTGCCCTTGGACCAGCCCCACATCGGGGACCTGGGATGGGTAGGAGTCTGGTTGGGGCATCTTCCTTTATCTCCTGCCTTACTCACAATACAGAAAAGAGAGGCGGGGGGGGGAGGCGAGAGAAAGAATGTGGAAACAATGTTCATACCCACTTTCCTGTAGCCGTTGACCCTTAGTGCCCTAATCAACTATGTAAAGATTATCAAAATAGATCCTGGAAGTTCCAGGGCCATTTCTGTGTGGGATAAACAGTGATGGCGGGGGCTGCAGCTCCCAGAACAACAGGCACAACATCAGGAGCAGGAGCGGCAGCTGCGTTGGTGGCAGCGGCCTCCCCCACCCCTATCCTCAGAGTCACTGACCCGTCCCCGGGGGCGGGAGGAAGGAGCAGAGCTGGACCAAACGGGTCACCTGTAGGTATTTTATGCATGGGGTTTGTAAGGAAGGCGATAACTGTCGCTACTCGCACGACCTCTCGGACAGTCCATACGGCATAGTGTGCAAGTATTTCCAGCAAGGGTGCTGTATTTATGGAGACCGCTGCAGGTATGAACATAGCAAACCATTGAAGCAAGAGGACACTGCTGCTACTGACCTAACTGCAAAACCTTCCCTTACCACCTCCTCAAGTCTCTCTTCAGTAGTTGGACCGGTCACGGAAATAAATACAGGCGAAACTGAGTCATGAAATTCAAACTTTGCAACTGTAGAAGCAGGTTCAGAGGACTGGGTCAATGCCACTGAGTTTGTTCCTGGGCAACCCTACTATGGCCGTACTGCCTCTTCCTGCACTGAAGCACCCCCGCAGGGCTCAGTGACCAAGGAAGAATCCAAGAAAGCAAACTGCTGCAGAAACCTAGAAAGCAGCCTTGCCCCTATGCGGCAGTGGGAGAGTGCCGCTATGGGGAGAACTGTATGTATCTCCATGGAGACTCCTGTGACGTGTGTGGGCTGCAGGGGCTGCACCAATGGATGCTGCCCAGCGATCTCAGCACATCAAATCCTGCACTCTCATTTGCTGTGCAGCGCAGCAGGGACACAGTGTGTGGCATCTGCATGGAGGTGGTCTATGAGAAAGCCAACCCCAACGAGCGGCGCTCCAGCATCCTCTCCAACTGCAGCCATACCTACTGTCTCAAGTGCATCCGCAAATGGAGGAGTGCTAAGCAGTTTGAGAGCAAGATCATAAAGTCCTGCCCAGAATGCCGGATCACATCTAACTTTGTCATTCCAAGTGAATACTGGATGGAGGAAAAAGATAAGCAGAAACTCATTCAGAAATGCAAGGAGGCAGTGAGCAACAAGGCATGCAGGTATTTTGATGAAGGCCATGGGAAGCTGCCCATTTGGAGGGAATTGTTTTTACAAGCATGCGTACCCTGATGGCCGTAGAGAGGAGCCACAGAGACAGAAAGTGGGAATATCAAGTAGATACAGGCCCAACGAAGGAACCACTTCGGGGAGCTCATTGAGGAAAGGGAGACCAGCAACCCCTTTGACAACGACGACGAAGAGGTGGTCACCTTTGAGCTGGGTGAGATGTTGCTCATGCTTTTGGCTGTAGGTGGGGACGATGAGCTGACAGACTCTGAAGACGAGTGGCACTTGTTCCACGATGAGCTGGAAGATGTTTATGACTTGGATCTATAGCAGCTTGCTGTGATGTGTGAACTGGTCTGCCGAGCCCCGTCCCACCCCTGCCAGCAGCTGTGCCCTGTGCTGGTGTGGCGTGCGTGTTGCTATTCTAGGCAAGCCTCTCAGCTCCAGGTGCTGTCATCACACTTCTTACCCAGAGCCTGTCTTCTCTAGCCCCTTACCTTTCTGTCCCCCAACCCCATCCTGAGGAATGTGTTGGTTTCTGTTCCAAAAAAAAAAAAAAAGTTACAAAAATAAGTCTTAAAGTTAACTGCTTTTTTTTTTTTTTTTTGGTAACATGAATTTAACATCAGCTAGCTAGCATAGGTTTACTGCGTCATTTGTTTTCAACCAGATTGTGTTTATGACTTCCACACTCCTTGGAGGACTCCCCAGGTTCCTAAGAAAAAGAGTGCTAGTCCTTTTTGGGGGGGCGGGGGGTTCCAGAACAGGTGTGATGGATGAAGGGACCTAAGCTGGCAAGTCGCCTTCTGCCACAGGCGCAGAAAGTGGGCCCTTGAGGTGCTGGTGAGTCTACACATCTGTGTGTTCTATGTTCCTAACCCTGTGTTCTCCACCATGTGCACTTGGTCTGTGGTTTTGGTGTCGCATTTAATTGCATGCAAGTAATACTATTGAGTAACTGGAACTAAGTGCAGATGTGTAAAGATTTCCACTGTGTTTAAGCATGGTAGAAAGGCTGTGAAACAATCACTTGTAAGAGTTGGAGGAGGTTGACTCCAACGGCTGATAGATTCGGTGTGTGTGTGGGGGGGGGGGGAGAGAGAGAGAGAAAGAGAGAGAATAAGCTTCCCATGCCTGCACAGATGCAGTTTTCTTAGCCTTAGTGGACAAACCTGGTGTAGTTGCTTCAGCTTTGTGGGGTAGGTAGATCTTGAAGGACAAGGCAGCTCTATTGGTAGTGGTTAATCCTAGCAGTGCTAGCGCTGTCTGGCTATATAGAGAAATGGAATTAGCCACAGAGGTTAAAACTATCTGGTGATCCTATATATATGAACACAAATCGGGTCTTGGATGCACAGTTGTATTTAATGTCTTAGGATTCGGCCTCTCCAGTCTAGGCACTCTTTGAAAAACCTTTGTCCTCATTTGAGGAGTTCTGTTGTTTAGTTTCTGTGTTGTTTTTTTTGTGGACATTTGCCTCAGTCCACCTCTGAGCCTTTTTTGCAGGTAGACATATGTAATTCAAAACTATGTCCCGAAGTGTGTCTTGTAGTGGAGTAACTGATCTGCAGTCACAAGGCCTGCTTTTCCACCGGAGGGAGGTGCGTTAGCCATCCACAAGATGAGCTCAAATTCAGTTGTTAGGAGTAATTCCCCGTGGGACATTTGACCTTTACATTTTGTTGCTGTTTCCTGAAAGTTCATGGGAGGTGCTCCTGACATGCCCCTCTACTGCTTAGATTCCTGAAATCCACCCGTTCTTTCACTTTAAGGGGGAAAAAAAGCCCAAATAATTGTTGCAGAGGTCTCTGTATTTGCAGCTGTCATTTTGTAAGAAGCACTTTTCCAAAATAAAACAATAAAACAGTAAGTTGGCTATCAAAAAAATTATCAAAATAAAACATTAACAAAAAAAGAAAATGGGGTTAATTAGTAGGTTTGTCCATTAAACTGTTTGTAGTCATACACAATTTCAAAATAAAAAACAGAAAAAACAAAAGTGTTATTACTAATTTGGGTTACAAGGTTAAAAAATTGTACATTCTGTAATGACTCTCTGGTTTCACTAAATTTAGAGCATTAGTTGGTTTTGCATGGTTATACAGACACTTTGCAGACTACTTGGACCTCCCAGCTAATGTTTTACTCAATCCAGAAGCAATACTTCCATGTGGCTCTTTGAAACACTTAAACTATTCCTGCCTTTTCTGCCAGAAGCAACTTCTTAGCTAAGGGACCTTATCTAAAGCAACTGAAAAGGAATAAAGTCAGTGGCAAAAACTTGGGCTACATTAAGTGGGTGTCCTGAACTCCCTTCTGCTTCAGCTGAGGAGTTGACATGGGATTAACTTGTTCACTCAGTTCCCCTAGAAACTTGACTAGGCAAGGCTGCTGCCAGTGAAGTGCCCTGCTTGCAACCTGGCTGTCAGGCTAAAAGGGCTCTAAGTGGACACAGGCAGCCTGAGTGCAGTGGAATACTTGTTCCTGAACCATGTACCTGATCAGGAACCAAGAATACTATATGCACAGGGGAATACTGGAATGATCTCTAACAACTTCTACAGCTAGGTAATTCCTTCACCCTTCTGTGCAGCCTGTGGGGACTGCTGCAATAAAATTCCCTGAGAACTGTGATGAAGCAGCCCTGGCCTGCCCCACATTCTTTCAAGTTAACTGATTTTAGACACGGCCACTCCAGGTCTTGACTTTGTGTGGCTGAACACAACAGCAGCTGTGCTGGGTACTGTACACGCACGAAGTAGCATCTTCAGAAGCAACCCCATCCCATAATGACAACCAGTAGTCACTGGCATGGGTAATATCAAATGAACATGACATCAGAACCCAGGAAGACAAATCATATCCATACTTAACAGTTAGCTGCTCCTAAACAATGCAAGGTGCCATGGTACAGAAGGAGAAAATTTTACCCAGGAAGCCAAATGTGAATCTTTTTTGTATTTAAAGATTTATTTATTTTTATTGCAAAGTCAGATATAGAGAGAGGAGTGACAGAGAGGAAGATCTTCCATCCGATGACTCACTGTGGCCACTGGACCACAGCGCCAGGCCCCCAAATGTGAATCTTGTCTTGGTGCTTCTCTTATGGACCTTAGTGTCTTTAAATGAAGATAAGGGACAGGGAGAACAGGGAATGATGCAAAACACATGCTAATAGCTAGACAAAAGCAAACTTCAGCTTGGCTGACATTTAAATCCTCGTGACATTTAAATCCTCAAACAGGAAAAAAAAAAACTTTATATATAAACTTTTAGACTGAGAATTAAAAACAACTTAAGCTTTTAGCCTATCGGGTTTCTTAGTTAATGGTCCAATCATTTTTCCAGTATCTGAATACTCATCATCCTCTGTGTCAAATAAGTTCACTTAGCAAAACTACTCAGTAAACCCCAAATATGCTATAATCTTTGAATTTAAATTCCACTTTTGTTAATACAGTTTCAGGAAAAATCTTTTTTTAAGATTTATTTATTTTTTTATTTTAATTACATTGCATTATGTGACACTGTTTCATTGGCTCTGGGATTCCCCCAGCCCCGCCCCATACCCTCCCGTCATGGTGGATTCCTCTACCTTGTTGCTGTATTACAGTTCAAATTAAGTCAAGATTCTTTCATTGGAAGCATATACCAAGCAAAGAGTCCAGCATCTTATTGTCCAGATACATTCAACGGTTTCTTGGGGAGACCATCTCTGGTCTGAAGGCAGAGCTGGCAGAATATCATCCCAATCAATTAAAAGCCATAACATAACATCAAAAACAATTTACAACATTATGGAATTATTTGACATGGTATTGAATAACCAATATGTTAAAAAATGCAAGTTCTTAACCACATCCTGTGACTACTTCATTGCCATTTCAATTTTATACACCTTAAAATGGCTATAAGGTACTATTCAGCTGTCTCGTGTCTATTTTCATTTTAGTATTTAGCAGTTTATAGTGTTGAAACGTAATATTGCTGAACTTGACAGATTTTAGGATAGTCAAAACTGGCTTATAACTCTAACAAGGCATATGTCAACAGTTGAGGTGCAGAACAGTTTTAGGAGGGGTGTGCAGAGAAATCTTCAGTACCCTAGTGAGGAGTAACTAATCTTTGTGTCCTACCTAGTAAGGTATGTGTGAGTCCACGCTGTTTCCTGTCTGGTTCTAAGCTTTCCTTGTTGTTCTCTATCCTAATTTATGTGTGTGTGTTTAGGGGTGGGGGGCTCTGGAGCTACTCTGATGGTCATTGCATGAGAGGGTGGGGATCCAAAGTTGGAACCAAGTAAGGACCAGAGAAAGCTCCTCTCCCTAGTCCCGAAGGACACTTAATGTTCTGTTTCTGCGGACGGCTTAGGGCTCCTGGCTGCTGTTCTGATGACACTGGATCTTGCGAGGAAGGATTTGGGCTTCTTCCATCCCCTGTGGGAGATCCAAATGGGGGTGGATGACCTCAGTTCTTGGTCTCCGAAGGCACTCCAAATCCCTGTGGTCTCCTTGGCAGTTGGGATGTTGTCCTTGGTGCTCATACTGATGGTCCTTGGTGAGGATCAGAGTCTTCAGGGTTTGGATACAAGTCTCCTCCTGTTCCCCTGCTCCACTCTGGGGTCTCCCCCTTCTCTGTGCATATGACCTCCTGTTAAGAGGTTGTCAGGATCGCTCCTGATTCCCCCTATGTCTTTGTAGTTTTACTATTGTCTAATACTGATTCGAGTCTGTTTTCTATGAGTTACCTGTTATATTCCTGATAGGTTATACTTCACGTGTTCCTCACTCCTTCTAAGGGGGTGGAAGATTTCTCTGCCCTCCCACCCCCTTTCCGAGTTGCTTAGTGTCTTAAGAGTATATTAGGTTTGGGCCCGGCAGCGTGGCCTAGGAGCTAAAGTCCTCGCCTTGAACACCCCGGGATCCCATATGGGCGCCGGTTCTAATCCTGGCTGCTCCACTTCCCATCCAGCTCCCTGCTTGTGGCCTGGGAAAGCAGCTGAGGACGGCCCAATGCATTGGGACCCTGCACCCGCGTGGGAGACCCGGAAGAGGTTCCTGGTTCCCGGCATCGGATGGGCGCGCACCGGCCATTGCAGCTCACTTGGGGAGTGAATCATCGGACGGAAGATCTTCCTCTCTGTCTCACCTCCTCTCTGCATATCTGACTGTAATAAAAATAAATCTTTAAAAAAAAAAAGAGTATATTAGGTTTTACAAATCTTTGATGTAGATCATAAGTAGTCTGACTCACATTGATTGTACGTTCATTGGTTACATCACAATATCTTATTGCATGAGATACAGGCTGTTTGGTGTTGGAATAATATTACAGTTCACAGGTACTAGTTTCTGGATTGACATCCTTTCATCTTAAATTAAGGCAAACATGTGGTATCTAACCTTTGGGGATTGACTCATTTCCTTTAAGCATAATGGTTTCCAGTTGGGCCCATTTGGCCACAAAAAAACTGCATTTTGTTTTTTTAAATAGCTGAGTAGTATTCCATGGAGTAAATGAACCATAGCTTTCTTATCCAGTCTTCTGTTGATGGGCATTTCGGTTGCTTCCAAGTTTTTTCAATTACTGATTGTGCTGCTATGAACATAGGGGTGCATGTTGGTTTCTCGTGAAACAGGTGTTTTGGGTGTATTCCTAGGAGTGCTATTGCTGGATCATATGGTATGCAGATTTTCAGTTGAGAGCTCTCCATACTGATTTCCATATAGGCTGTACAAGTCTGCAGTCCCACCAGCAGTGGAGTAGGGTTCCCTTTTTGAAAAATCTTAAACATAAGAAAAAAGTTGGGCCCAGCACAGTAGCCTAGTGGCTAGTGCTTGTCTTGTACGCTCTGGGATCCCATATGGGCACTGGTTCTAATCCTGGCAACCCCGCTTCCCATCCAGCTCCCTGCTTGTGGCCTGGGAAAGCAATCAAGGACGGCCCAAAGCCTTGGGACCCTGCACCTGCGTGAAAGACCTGGAAGAAGTACCTGGCTCCTGGCTTTGGAATGGCTCAGCTCTGGCCACTGCAGCCACACGGAGAGTGAATCAGTGGACAGTTCTTTCTCTGAATCTGCTTTTCTCTGTAAAACCTGCCTTTCAAGTAAAAAGAAATAAAGCTTGAAAAAATACACATAAACCACTGCAATTACTCACTTATAACAGAGAAGAAAATTTTAAATACAACTCAGATATTTAATTATATGTGAGAGCTTATTTATCATTATTTATTATGGTCTACTCATTAGAATAAGATACTTAAGTTTACAGAAAGTTAAATTACAAGTGTTGATTTTGAAGCATTTTTAAAAGCTCATGAAAATGCATACTATATTAAAACTGTGCATTGACTTGCAAAAATAAATATATTTTTCATAACATTTTCCATGAAATTTTCAAGTACTGTAGTACCATGAAACTAAGCAGCATTATATAGTGAGATTTCATCTGAAGTAAAATTACAAAAACAAAACCCAATTCAAGCACATTTTAAAAGCACATGCATAGAAAAAGAAATGGAAGAAACGTTAAGGACTCGAAGTGGAACTTAAATGTCTTTTTTTCCTACTTTAAAAATACTTTCAAAATAATATCTATTTTATAATGGAAACCAGTTAAATGTAAATCATATTTCCAAAACATGTTTCACTCAGTATCAAGTCTTTCAATCAGTCTTTGCCTACCTCAGTAAACTATGCTAATAACATGGGAGAAAATACCATGGTCACATCAGGAGGGCTGTCTTTTTATTTATCTATTTATTTATTTATTTAATTTATTTATATTGGGAAGTCAGATATACAGAGAGGAGGAGACAGAAAGGAAGATCTTCCATCTGATGATTCACTTCCCAGAGCGTCTGCAACGGCTGAAGCTGAGTGGATCCAAACTCAGGAGCCAGGAGCCTCTTCCAGGTCTCCCACACGGGTGCAGGGTCCCAAAGCTTTGGGCCGTCCTCCACTGCTTTCCCAGGCCACAAGCAGGGAGCTGGATGGGAAGTGGAGCTGCCGGAATTAGAACCGGCATCCATATGGGATCCTGACGCATTCAAGGCAAGGACTTTAGCCCAGAACGGCTCTATCTTAAAGGAAAGTACTATAACAAAAAGTACCTGACAAAGATAATATTTAAAAATCTTTTTTTCACAGTTAAGTAATAGGACCTAATACACACTTGACATACACTGAGTATTTTATTTGTTAATTAGCAAATAAGCTCACTTTAGCCATGTAATACATGTCTAAAAAGCTTTGTTTCTTTGTATGCCTTCCATTATCAAAAATCTATACTTTAAATCTATGGACTTAGGTAAGATAAAGATCTTTAAAACAAACCATTTCTATTTAAAATTTTTTTAAAGATTTATTTATTTTTATCGGAAAGATAGCTCTACAGAGAAGACATACAGAGAAAGATCTTTCATCTGCTGGTTCACTCCCCAAATGGCCATAATGGCTGGAACTGAGAAAATCCGAAGCCAGGCGTCAGAAGTATCTTTTGGGTCTCCTACGCAGGTGCAGAGTTCCAAGGACTTGGGCTGTCCTCGGTTGTTTTCCCAAATCACAAGCAGGGAGCAGGAAGGGAAGTGGAGCACCCAAGACACAAACTGAAGCTCATATGGGATCCCGGTGGTTGCAAGGCAAGGATTTAGCCACTGAGCCATTGCCCTGGGCTCTGTATTCTACATTCTTTAAGATTTATTTGAAAGGCAAGGTTATAGACATACATACATACATATACTCACAGAAACAGAGAAAAGATCTTCCATCCACTGGTCCATTCCCCAAATGGCTACAGCAGCTGGAGATGGTCCAGGCTGAAGAAGACAGGAGCTCAGAATTCCAACTGGTCACCCATGTGGGTGGCAGTGGCCCAAGGATTCGAGCCATCTTTGCTGATTTCCCAGGTACATTAGCAAGGAGATGGACCAGAAGTAAAGCAGCCAGGAGTTGAAATTGCACTCCCATATGCAATGTCAGCATCGCAGGCTGTGGCTTAATCTACCATACCAGAACACCAGTGCCCATCAGTGGTATTTTGTACTAATATATTAGCACCATAAAGTTTGGAGGAAGACAATTTTTGCAATATGTCAAGCTATTTTACAAACCTCAACTTTAAAAGAAAAATTGAACAAAGGGGTCTTTGATATTCTTCAGATTAATTTCTCTATTATTTGCTTCTCAGTATTCTTTTGAAAGAAATTTTATGTTGTTTGTACATTCCTGGAGCATGCTAGTTATCTGTATGATTACACAATGTAAAGATTCATGCAAACTTTACAAGGACCCCCAAAAATCATGTACGTGAATCCTAACCCTCCATGTGATGACTTGAGGTAGCGACTGGAACCCTATGCATGGGATCATTACCCTTAGAAGAGGATTACAAAATGTCTCAGCTCCCCACCCGCCACGTGAAAAGTCATCATTCATAAGTCGCCCAGTCTATGTTACAGCAGCCCAGACAGATCGAGAAGAGTAGTATAAAAAAATATTGTGCAAACAAGTACACATTATGGAATGCCAGGGCGTGGTTGCCTGTACTGGATTTGACTGCAGCACCTAACCAGCACACGTGAGATCCAGGAAGGGAGGGGCAGAACTGGCAGGGGGATTAAGGGGCTGGTCCCCTCGCCGGACAGCTACTCCCACTGGAGAGCGTGGGCTGGGATGGGGACAGACCAGACTAAATAGGGCCACAACACCTGTGCGCTGCATGTAGACTAGATCAGGGAAAAGCCAGGCTGGGCTGATTATTCCTGTGGGTGCAAGCATAAGTTAGAGCGGGTGATGGATGTTTGGGCTTGGCCGCAGCATCAGCTGGCAGAAGCTGGCACTGGGGACTAATTCTGTCAAGTCAAATCACAGAACCACCTAAAGAGTGCATAAACCGGGACAGAGAGAGACCTGGGAGGGAAAAAGTGGGCTCCCCCTTCCTGGGTCACTATTCCCGTGGGAGGGCATGAAAACTAGGACAGGGGCTGGGATGGCTAGATAGAGAGGCACTCAACAACATCTGTGAGGGCTGGATGGTTGAGTTGGTTAGATAGAACTAAGCTTTAATACCCATTGACAAGTACAAAAGCCAAATGGGATGGGGGACAGACTGGTCTGCTACACATACTGGCAAACCAGGGTAGGGGGTGGGCCTGGTGGGGCTTATTGTGGGTCTCTCCAACTAGGCTGCAGCTCCCACTGGTTGATGTGAGGGCCGAACCAGACTGGACTGCAACACCCATTGGTTCCAGTGCAACTCGGGACCGAAAACAGAACCAACCCAGCAATTGAAACCACCAGCTGATCGGGGTGATGGACTGTGCCAGGCCCTGTGCTTGCTAAACATACAAGAAACTAATCTGGGAATACCTCAAAGTATCTTTGGAGATCTCCCCAATCGAACTGCTGGACTCAGAACTCTAACCAAGAAAAGACAGAAGACAGAACAGGTCAATCATTCATCTCAGCTATATGTTGGCAGCGAAATATGGGGCAAACGGAGACTTTATGATGGACCATATCAATCAGTGGACGACCTCACTGAGCGAAACTGGCAGCGATTCATAACTGGAGAACTAGTAAAACCACGTGAGCAAATACCTCAGAGCATGCCCCACATCCGGGACTCGGGGTGGGTGGGAAACCGGGTGGGGCTTCTCCCTCAATATCCCCCTTTACCTCAGATACATGATGGAAACAATATGGACATAATAGTATTACCCACTTCCCTATACCCCCCGAACCTTTTTTTTTTTAACCGCAATTAACTATGTAAAGATTGTCAACAGCAATACAATAAAACAGATTAAAAAAAAAAGTATTGTGCTACAGTTTTAACATCCGGACTTTAATATCATGAAATACACGTATGAAACACTGCACAAGTAGTTCTTACATGGAAATGGTACATTTGTGTTTTCATCAGAATCTTCTGTATTACCCAGTACTTGCTCTAGTGCCCATGTCTTTCCAAAGAATTTTTTTTTTTTACATTATTAGGGGTGTTGTTAAATCATGAATAAAAAAGCTTCCATAACATTCCTGTTAGAACTGGCAAGAAACACAAAATCACTTTAACCAAGCATTTTGATTGTGTAGTACTGTCTCATATTAGCAACATCTTCCGTGTTGGTATTACAAAGACACTGTATACTTTCTGAAGTTATAAACAGTGTTGTCTCAATAGCTTTCTGAGTGTACAGGAAGGCAAATAACAGTTTCTTGAAAATTTCAGAATTCCCATGTTACAAAGTGGTTAAGCAATCAAACCCTGCTTATAGAAGACATCTGCAACAGAAGATCTTTTCAGCACCAAGTACTAAAGAAAAACCAAGTTTGGTTGCTCAAATGGCCTCTCCTACTTCCTACACGGATTAAGCACAGTGAAAGTAACATCAGCAACAACAGAAACACTCCACTGTGCCCGCTTCCACCACACCTCAGTTTGCGGCCATTTCAGCTAAAAGGATGAAAGCGCTGCTAAAATTTTTGGGAAATATGAAAAAAATGCTGATTTCATACAATATTTGAAATCAATTTTGTTTCTATAAATAAAATGGTATTTAGCTTTTCAAAATCAATCAGTTATATCAATCTTTAGGGGTAAATGTTGACACAGTTAAAACAACATATTTGGAAAACAAATCAAATTTTTGTCAGCATTACACTTTGTTCTTGGTAGAATCATCTTTGTTTCTTCTTTTTACATCCCAATTATAAACCCTGGCCATATCTGCAAGAATTGTCAAAGAAAATGCAAATGAAACATATCTACGGGAAACATGAAATAATTTAAGCCTTAGCATTTCTCTAAGCTTTTAAGACTCCAATGATATCCTTTCTTTTGATTTCTATAATAACTATGACACTGGATCCTGGTTTTCTGTCACATTTAGTATCTTTTGCGTTACACAAGCACCAACTCTCCCAGTTTCTTGTTAGTTTCCACTGTGTGGCCCATTTAGGGGGTGAAAGAATCCATGCAATCAGGGGTACACCAGCAGAAGAACTAAGGCTACCAGTAGCCAGGGGCATGAGGTGAGGCTGGTAAGGGACACTTCCCATACTGTCAGTGTGCATATCTTGCGTACAACCAAGGAGTCACGGAAACAGCATGACCAGAGAAATCAAATAAGACGGCTGACTTCGTAAATTCATGCCAGAGCCAGAGAGAGGGAAAAGTGTGAAGGATGATCCCCAGGTCTCTGGATGCCTGTGACAGGAACCAGGAGGACATATCATAGAGGAAATGCAAGAGCTTGCTTTCAACACGTCCACCCTCCACCATCCCACCCCACTGCCTTTCTCTCTGCTGATCTAAATCCTACATTGCTTTACAGCCAGCCTAAGTTTTACCATATAAATGAAGCCTTCCTTAAGACTGGGCTGGGCCAGCTGAAGCACTCCCAGCACTGAGGGCAGACCTTGCCAAGCAGGGCCACAACACCCAGCAGCATGCATGTTATCTAGTGCTGCAGCGGGCCTGGTAGAAGAACTTTGGGAACTCCCTTGCTGGGATGTAACTCATGCTGGGGAGCTTAGGAGCCAGAGCTGGGGTGGGCCAAGCAAGGCAAGGCTGCAGCACTCACCATGCCAAAGCACTGACTGGCACGACGAAAGCCAGGACAGGATGTAAGCCATGTCTGGCTGGGTTAGGTTATACCACCTAGCGCCGAAAGCTGAGAATGCAGGCAGGCCAGTCCAGGCTGGGCTGAAATGCCCAACAGCACACACAAGATCTGGGGCTGGAAATGGGCCTGGTAGGGGAACTGTAGGGACTCCACTCCTAGGCTGCAGCTCCCACTGGTGAGTGTGAGCCAGGGCTGTGGAGTGACCAGACTGGGCAAAGCTACAGTATCTATTGGCATGCCTATGTGCTGCATCTGATGGCAGGCCAGAGTGGACTAGGCTCCAGCACCCACGGGCACAAGACAGAGCCAGAACGGGTGTGGGCCAGGTAGGCTAGGCTGCTGAACCTGCTGGCCATATACTGGTACTGGGTGCATGCTGCAAACTGCAGTACCCCTGGCAGGAACAAAATATGTGGCTGGAAGAGGGCCTCTGAGGTGAATTGTGGGCATGCCCTTGCTGGGCCGCTGCTCTCAATGGTGAGCATGACAGCCAGGGCTGAGGGCTAGTCAAGGCAGCAGCACCTGTTGGCATATATGTGAGCTGGGTCTAGCATCAGGTCGAACTGAGCTAAGCTGCAGTGCCCATGGATATGTGTGAGAGCCAGATGGGGTAAGGAATGGATCAGGCTAGGCCACAGCACACACCAATACATGAAAAAAACAGGGCTGGGGGCAGGCCTGGTGCAGTTATTAGGGGTTGTCCTCACAAGGCTGCAGCAATGCTGGCTGGACTAAGCTGCAGCACCCATCAGCTTGTGTGAAAGACTGAGATGGGAGCAGAACTGACCAGACAACTGCATCCATTGGTATGTGCACTGGCTGCTTGCTATAGGTGACAGACTGAACCTGACCCTGCACTGGCTGGTGTACACAAGAGCCAAGTGTGAGGTCCCCCAGGTGAGGTTTCTGGGGGACTCCCAAACTAGATGACTAGACTCCAACTCCAGCAGCAGGGAAAAACACAAAATATGTTGTCTGACTCTGCAATGCATGTGTTGGGATTGGGCCTTCTCAGTTGTTGATGCCTGTGCAGTGGACAGAATGCCTGGATGCACATAGGGGTCATGACCAGCTCATCTAGTTCCTCCTTAGACAATGGGAAGCAAAACAGGTTGGACAACTCTTCTGGCCAAGCTTTGCAGCAAGTGTCGGTGGATGCACTGAGGTGGATATGGTCAGCCAATAGAGCTTGGGAAGATTCTCTCAACCCTGGAGCAATGAAACCAACAACTTTTCAGAACTATCAAAACCACTCAACGCCCTGGGAATACTCTTTCCCACATCAGGGTCTCTAAGACATCACCAAATGACCATCTCCCATCCCCATGTGCTGATATAGTTTGACAGCAAGGAGCAGCCACCTCCACCTCCTCCTGCCAACCCAGGAGAAGAGAAATTGAAACATTTGTCCCACCCAATTTGCTCCATACCTCAACCCTCCCCACTCTAGTCAGATGCCCACATTGGCATGCATCCCTCGCAACTATGTAAGCAATATTAGCAAGAAAATGTAAAAAAAAGTTAGAGCCTCCCTTGAACTAATTCTAGCTCATATTTCCCTGGCGCTGCACAGGTTTGACATGTACAGGAGCATACCTTGCTTGTCTTTGCCCACTGATTTCTCTGGTCCATATGTAAGACTATAAAAGCGTATTAATAAAGTGCCTGTATAGTTAAAATATTAAAGCACCTATAAAGCTATGTTGGGAAATATCTAAAGGAAAATCCCATCAATATGATTTTGCTATTTCAAATTCATTAATCTAAATTTTAACTTTTAACTCCAAATATAACATTTGCTATCTTTAAAAACCACAACCTCAAACTGGCTTAAGAATAACGACATTCTTACCATTAAGGCAATGTAAATAAGAATATTTTTAAAAAATTTTTTTCTTCCTTCTTCCGTCATTTAAGAAAGGATACTGACTTCAGTAGTAGTAAATTGATCTCGAAGAAAGTCAAGGTCTTCCTCAAGAGAATCAAGATTCTTTGTGGCTGTTGATAAATTTTTTTCCAACAATGCCTGAGCTTCATCAATATCGTACTCAAGCATTACATTAGCCTAAAGAAAAAAAGTCATGATATTACTCAACACTTAGAGTGGCTGATTGGAGAGAGCAGGATTGTGCATGACAGCATGAGGCTAAAATCAGCCTGCTGCCCTTTGTTACAAGCCAAGTTTGATTTGAATCTTGTTACTTTCCATTCGCTTAGGCTTTCCTACCACACTGGAAAAGGTAAGTAGTAGGGACAGAAGATTATGTGCTCTGCAAAACCAAGATACTGACTGTTTGGACTTTTACAGCCAACTCCTAGGTTACAGAAGATATCTGCCTACATTAATCCTCACAATGAACCTGGTAACCCAGACTCAGAGAGGTAAAGTTGCTTACACTTACATCATGACTCTGCGTAATATTATATAAGAATCCATCTAAACAATTCTAAGCTTGAAATACAATGTTAATTTAAACTTTTGACCAAGGAAGAAAAATAGCTGCTGTGTTACGATACAGCAGGAAGGCCCTCCCAAGAGGATGGCACCATGCTCTTAGACTTGTAAGTCAAACAAATCCTTCTTCTTTACATATCACCCAGATTCAAGTAGTAAGCAAAAGCAACAGAAAATGGACTAATTCCTTTTGTAAAACTAATTTCGTTGAACTTGCAGAATATAGCAACAATCCTACAGCTCCTCTTTGACTGTTTATGTAAAGAGATAAAAACATACAGAAAATACAGTATAGAATATCATTTTATATACAATAGAATCTAAACAGAAAGCATGTCCCGGAGAATCAAGATAAAAGAATAGGGTAAGGATACGTTTAAACAGACAGAGAAACATTTAATCAGGATGAAGCAGAGAGGGCACATTCCAGGAAATAGGAAAGGACAGAACAACAGCAGAGGGGTACCTGGAGACTGACAGAGCAGGAAAGCAATGGACACTACAGTGTGGTGTTACAGTGACTGCTATCCCAGCAGCATTCAGTGGCGATCTGAACGGCACCTGCAGCCAGAACTCCACCAGCAACCAGGTGGGAAGGGACTTTCACCACGGGAGCTCAGGAGGTGAACCCAGACAAAGAACTGTCCATCCTGCTGGTCTGTTTGATTGACCAGGAGCAGAGACAGAGCGACAGATCCCAGACGCGCAGTGCGGGAACAGGGTGGATTTCACAGCCCAGTCAGCCTCCTAGAGCCATATCGGGCACCATTTGATTCAAGAAGGCAAGGCCTATGGGGCAGGACTGCACATGTACTAAGCTGGGAGTGAACTCACTTCTGGCTCAGTGAAGTGCAACAACGTGGCATCCTACAGGTTCCACCCAAGACAGGTCCGGGTAGCCCTCAGACCTGACAGCCAGCAGATCAAGAACTTTACTAGTGGCACATCAGGTGCCATTTCTTACAGTGTGGCAAAGAATTTAAGACTGCAAGGGACAACAGTGAGCTGCACATGCACTGACATCGGCAAGAACTCACTGAGCTCAGTTCACTGTACTGGTCGAACATGAACATAATACCAACAAGGACATTGTACCGGTCAAAATAGGTCCATGAGGCCCTCAGACCTAACAGCCAACAGGTTCTGACAAGATCAGCAACACCAACAACCTAGCTATATAGGACACCTGGTGTCTCCCTAATCCTGGGACCTGCTCAAAGCAGAAGTGGGAGAAAGGTTGTACAGATAAAGGTGCAGCCTCAGCACGGTATCACAGGAGGTGGAGAGTGGCGAGCCAGAAGCTGGGGCTATGGAAGTGGTAGAAATCTAACATAATAACTCAGACCTGGAACTTACTAGACAGAGTGGCACAACTGACTGCAAACAAAGACCCCTGTACCAACTGCAATAAGTAAAACTGAACTGGAGACCTGTAGGTGATAGAGCTTGGAAACCTGCCCCAGGCCCAGGACCGTGGCTTAGCGGCTGAAGTCCTCATCTTGCATGCCCAGGGATCCCATATGGGCGCTGGTTCTAATCCCGGCAGCTCCACTTCCCATCCAGCTCCCTGCTTGTGGCCTGGGAAAGCAGTGGAGGACGGCCCAATGCATTGGGACCCTGCACCCGTGTGGGAGACCCAGAAGAGGCTCCTGGCTTCAGATCGGCGTAGCACCAGCCGTTGTGGCCACTTGGGCAGTGAATCATTGGATGGAAGATCTTCCTCTGTCTCTCCTCCTCTCTGTATATCTGATTTTGCAATGAAAATAAATAAATCTTTAAAAAAAAATTTGAAACCTGCCCCAAGAAAAAGACTCTGCTAACCAGAAGTACAATGACCAAGAGCAAACGAAGATACAGAGGCACAATGAATACTACTGAAAACTACCCTGCAAAGGACCAAAACTCTATGCCAACTTCAGAGTTAACTCAGGAAGACACAGATAAAACGGGGAATACAGATTTCAAAACAGTTGTTATAAAGCTTCTGATCAACAATGAGAAGCACGTACTACAGGAGTTTAAGGAATTTAAGGAATATGTCACACTGGAAGTGAATCAAATGAAAGCTGATATATCAGAAATGAAGAACACAGTGGAGCAAACTAAAAATACAGTGGTGAGTCTCCAAAATAGAATGAAGGAGGCAGAAGAAAGAATCTCAGAATTGGAAGATGTTTCCCGTCACCAGGGGGAAACAAACAAAAATCTGGAAGCAGAGTTGGATCAGGCCAAAAAAAGTATTCAAGGATTGAAAGACACTATTAAGAGGCCAAATGTAAGACTTATGGGAGTCCCAGAAGGTGCAGAAAGAGAAGCTGAGTTTGCAAATGTATTTAATGAAATAATAAAGAATAATTTCTCTCATCTAGAGAAAGAATTGGGAAACAAGATCCAGCAGCGGCACAGAACTCCCAACAGGCTTGATCAAAAGTGATCTTCACCACCACACATGATCATCAAGCTCTCTTCAATTGAACAGAAGGAAAAGATCCTTAAACGTGCACGTGAAAAAAATCAATTGACATAGAAAGGAATGCCAATTAAACTCACAGGAGATCTCTCACAGGAAACTCTACAGGCAAGAAGAGAATGGAGTGACATATTCCAGATTCTAAAAGAAAAAAAATTGTTTTTGGCCCAGGATAACATATCCAGCAAGGCTTTCCTTCGTCTTTGAAAATGAAATAAAATTCTTCCATAGTAAAGAAAAGTTAAAACAATATGCCTTGGGCCCGGTGGCATGGCCTAGCGGCTTAAGTCCTCGCCTTGGAAGCCCCGGGATCCCATATGGGCGCCGGTTCTGGTCCCGGCAGATCCACTTCCCATCCAGCTCCCTGCTTGTGGCCTGGGAAAGCAGTCTAGGACGGCCCAAAGCTTTGGGACCCTGCACCCGTGTGGGAGACCTGGAAGAGGTTCCAGGTTCCCGGCTTCGGATCGGCGCGCACCGGCCCGTTGCAGCTCACTTGGGGAGTGAATCATTGGACGGAAGATCTTCCTCTCTGTCTCTCCTCCTCTCTGTATATCTGACTTTGTAATAAAAATAAATCTTAAAAAAAACAACAACACAATATGCCTCTTCCAAACCTGCCCTATAAATGATACTTCAAGATGTTCTCTTGACAGACAAGGGGAATAGCAACTAACAAAACCAAAGGCAAATGTGAAGAACATCCCAGTAAAATGACAACAGAAGACTAAATCAATGAACAACCCTTTGCTAAAATGACAGGACCAAATTACCACCTATTTGTATTAACGCTGAATGTAAATGGCTTAAGCTCAATCAAACGTCATAGATTAGTAGACTGGATTAAAAAGCAAAACCCATCTATTTGTTGCCTACAGGAGACATATCTCACCAACAAAGATCAGCAGAAACTATATCTCATGGATTTTTTTTTTTTGTTAGTTGCATTTCTTCAAAACACTTTCTTCTGACTAAGTTCTTCAATGACCCATAGATCATACATTAGCATCATTTTTTTCAAGAAGGTTGATTTTCATTTCTTCAGCAATACATTAGTCATTCAGTAGCATGTTTTTTTAACCTTATGGTGTTGTTAATTTCTTTTTTTGTTTTTCCTTCCTGTTGTTGATTTTGTTTTGTGGCTTTTCATTTAAGGGATGTATAGTAACAGTGTAATGGAGACTGTCATGTGTAGCAGCATGTTATTTAACTTTATGGCATTGTAAATTTCTATTTTTCTTACTGTTGTTGATTTTGTATTGTGGCTTTTCATTTAAGGGGATGTACAGTAGCTGTGAAATGGAGACTATCACATCCAGATGTGAGGATGTAGTGTGGTATGCATCTCTACTTCCAGACAAAGATGGACTTACAATGAAACTGTTTACTATATCTTGACAATAGGATGCTGGACTCTCTGCCATTGTCCATGCCCGCAATGATGGACATATGACTGTGTATGAAGAACTATGCTATAGTTAATTATATAGGAGAACTCAGTGATAGGGAGGGAGCTGAGGAGAGGATAAGGGAAATCCCAGGATCTATGTAACTATATCATAAAATGATAATAATAAAAAAATCATGTGCTCCCTTAAAAAAAATACACAACAGGAGTAGGCCCAAGTTCTTGGGTTCTGCCGCACCAGTGGGAGACCTGGCTGAAGCTTCAGGCTCCTCTTCAGCCTGGCCCAGCATTGGCCATGGTGATATTCTGAGACGTGAGTCAGCACATAGAACACATAGAAGATCTCTGTGTCTTCCTGTGTCTTGTTGTAATCCTGACTCATATAAATAAAGAAAAATCAGAGAAAATTAAAAAAAAAAAAAAAAAAAAAAAGCATTTCTCCCAAAGCAGAAGTCTGGAACCCTACAAGCCCTTCTCAGGGTTTGTTTTGTGGTGGTGGTTGTTGTTTTGTTTTGTTTTGTTCTTTTAAGATTTATTTTATTTTTAATCGCAAAGTCAGATATACAGAGAGGAGACAAAGAGGAAGATCTTCCGTCCAATGCTTCACTCCCCAAGTGACCACAACAGCCAGTTAGTGCCAATTCGAAGCCAGGAGCCAGGAACTTCCTCTAGGTCTCCCATGAGGGTGCAGGGTCCCAAAGCTTTGGGCCGTCCTCAACTGCTTTCCCAGGCCACAAGCAGGGTGCTGGATGGGATGTGGGGCTACCGGGATTAGAATCAGCGCCCATACGGGATCCTGGTGCTTTCAAGGCAAGGACTTTAGCCACGAGGCCACCACACTGGGCCCTGTTGTTGTTTTTTTTAATATTGATCAGTGTCATGGAACTTACCACCTGTTTCATTGCAGTGGTTTTTATTTTCAGGTACTAAGTTCATATCTAGTGAATGTTTATTTATGATTTATCTTTTATTTATTCGAAAAGCATAATTACAGAGAGAGGAAAAGACAGTGTGTGACTCTTCCATAGACTGGTTCACTCTTCAAACGGCTGTTTTGCAATGGCTAGCCAGTGCTGGGCACTCCGAAGTCAGGAACCAGGAGCCAGGAGCTCCCTCTGGGTCTCACATGTGGGTGGCAGGGATACAGACTAAGTATGACATGAACAGGACAGAATCAACATGATGACAATGTGCATTTCGTACATATTTATAGAAAACAAGGATAAAATAAAGGACATAAAACAATGCTAGCAAGCAGAATGAAAAATGGCTTTGTGCTCCAACAATATGGGCACAAGTCAATCAACGGGAAAAGAGCAGTAACGGTACTGGCAGTATTATAAAATGCTTGGAGTGTGACAAAGAATAGGGCAAACGAATGAGTAATGCTTTCTAACCTAACTCCATCACTTTGCATGTTTGTAAGTCAAGCATTTTGATAAAGCAGAACAGAAGAATAAGTAAAAACCTGGTTGAATTGGAAGTATCAGTAGGAGTTATGAAATATTACACACTGATGTACAAATATCAATGTGCATCTGTACACAAGAGCTAACATGATATTCACAGTCTTGCATTTTGAAGTATTTTCAGACTAGGGATGCTTTCAATCTATTTCCCCGTTTACAACTGAAACTGAATAATTTCCATATACTCACTGACCACTAAAATATATTCTTCTTGGTAGTCATTGACCCAATTTTCATTTTAGCTATTCGCCTTTCCATATTATCCTTAATAAATAAGTTAAGAAAAATTTCTCCATTGTAAATATTTGAGAAAAAGAAAACATTTATGGGCCCGACACAGTAACTCAGTGGCTGAATCCCTGCCTTGTATGTGCCAGGATCCCATATGGGTGACAGTTCATGTCACAGCAGCCCCATTTCCCATCCAGCTCCCTGCTTGTGGCCTGGGAAAGCAGTCGGGGACGGCCCAAAGCCTTGGGACCCGGTACCCGTGTGGGATACCCAGAAGAAGCTCCTGGCTCGTGCCTTGACTTCAGAGCAGCTCTGGCCATTATGGCCACTTGCAGAGTGAACCAGCAGATGGAAGATCTTTCTCTCTGTACCTTCTTCTCTCTCTAAATCTGCCATTCCAATTAAAAATAAATAAATCTTTAAGGAAAAAAATTTACATATTTCATAAAAGAGTTCATTAAGATAAAATAAAATTACAAAGATAAGGCTGATGACATTAACATTTAAAGCTTCACTGTGATATGTACCATAAACAAAAGATAAGTAACAGATCAGAAAAAATATTTCCAACATATAACAGAAGACTCTGTATCCTGAATACATAATAAAGAAGATGAAAACATCTACCAAAAAAACCAAAGAATTCAACAGAAAAACGGGCCAAAGACACATGGAAGCAGGAAAACAAAAGAGGAAAAACAAATGAGTACCTTGTCAAATAAACAAACAAAAAAACATACAACTAGCAAAACTCTGGAATCAATGTGATAGCTCAACTAGCTAATCCGCTGTCTCCAAGGACAAGCATTCTATATGGGTGCCAATTTGTATCCTACTGCTTTTTTTCCCATCCAGCTCCCTGCCTGTGGCCTGGGAACGCAGTCGAGGACGGCCTAAAGCCATGTGGGAGACCGGGAAGAGGTTCCTGGCTCCCTGCTTTGGATTGGCACAGCTCCAGCCATTGCGGCCACTTGGGGAGTGAACCAGTGGATGGAAGGTCTTTCTGTCTCTCCTCCTCTCTCTATAAAAAGAAACAAATATTTTTTAAAAAGCTAGCAAAAGTCAAAAATATGCATGAGGCAATCAACAAGCAGATGTTCCTATACTATGGTGAAAATGTCAAATTAGCATCGTTTTCTGCAGAGCATTATGATAGCATTTATCAAAATGTTGTAGGTGCATACTCTTAGGCCCAATTTCTACTCCAAATAAACAAACACTATGCCTTTGTGTATAAGTCTGTATGCGTAAAGACACTCATTACAGTACTATTCACAAGAAACTGGAAAATAATCTTAAGTACTCCTTACCTTATGGATATCTGAACAGAACCCTACCACAGGATATTAATAAGTCAATAAAACCAAGGAGTTACACTCTATATCCACTCACTAAAGAAAATTATCAGTGGCATTAAGCAGAAATTCAGGGGAGTATAACACATATAACCCTATCTTGCTTTTACGGGAATTGGCCTAAGATAGCAAGAACCATGGATATCTAGGTTGACCGAGAGCAGCAAGATAGGAAATTACAGACAAGGTTCATAGAACTATCAAAAATTGAAATGTATTGCTTTTAAAAGTAGACTCTGACATCAAAGATTTTGATTTAATTTTTTCCCTTAAATTCTTATTGGGGAAGAAACATTGATTCAAAGTTCAACAGTACTTTCTCTTTTACTCATGTTGCTTCTTCTTCAGTTACATTTTTGAGACATAAAACATTAGCTGGAAAAGTAGCATTTGGTCAATTCTGTGATCATTGAGAAAGACTCCAATATACTGTTGCTCTGCGCTTTGTCACACCCCTAATTCTATTCAGTTTCTAATATGGACTACTTGTATTTTGCACCTTCTATAATTAAAGCAATACTGTTTCACTGGAGAAAACACACAAATACGTCAGCTCTAGCTATAACATTTACTTACCCCTAACCACAGACACACTTTATCAGTAGGAGGAACTGAAGCTTTGCAGTACAGATTATCTGCCAGTAAGAATCTGGTCTCCAAAGAACTGGTGGACTCCTAAAAAAAAAAAAAAAAAAAAGACAGTATCATAAATAGGTCAGTTCTGTAAAAAGGTTATATAAGAAAGATGTCACGGGCCCGGCGGCGTGGCCTAGCGGCTAAAGTCCTCGCCTTGAAAGCCCCGGGATCCCATATGGGCGCCGGTTCTAATCCCGGCAGCTCCACTTCCCATCCAGCTCCCTGCTTGTGGCCTGGGAAAGCAGTCGAGGACGGCCCAAAGCCTTGGGACCCTGCACCCTCGTGGGAGACCTGGAAGAGGTTCCAGGTTCCCGGCACTGGATCGGCGCACACCAGCCCGTTGCAGCTCACTTGGGGAGTGAAACATCGGATGGAAGATCTTCCTCTCTGTCTCTCCTCCTCTCTGTATATCCGGCTTTCCAATAATAATAAAATCTTTAAAAAAAAAAAAAAAAAAAAAAAAAAGAAAGATGTCACAACAACAAAAATCTCACAGCTAAACATCATGCAGACTAAGTAGAGCGGTAAAAAAAATGAACGTAGAATCAGATGGCTGGGCATTAGATTTAGATTCTCCTATTTACTACATGTATAAAACATTGTGCAGGGCCCGGCAGCGTGGCCTAGCGGCTAAAGCCCTCGCCTTGAAAGCCCCGGGATCCCATATGGGCGCCGGTTCTAATCCCGGCAGCTCCACTTCCCATCCAGCTCCCTGTGGCCTGGGAAAGCAGTTGAGGACGGCCCAATGCATTGGGATCCTGCAAACACGTGGGAGATCCGAAAGAGGTTCCTGGTTCCCGGCATTGGATCGGCGCGCACCGGCCGTTGCGGCTCACTTGAGGAGTGAATCATCGGACGGAAGATCTTCCTCTCTGTCTCTCCTCCTCTTTGTATATCTGACTTTGCAATAAAAATAAATAAATCTTTAAAAAAAAAAAAACATTGTGCAGCACCTACCTGTGTGCCAGGGTCTTCACGTAGAAAATGAGGGTAATAATGGGCCCTACCCTACAGCCAACAGCATTAAGTACACACACACACACACAGTGCCTGGCACACAAACTATGTATTCTATACAAACTAGCTATTTTGTTGTCAGTACTTCCTGTCTAATCAACTTCTACACCCTCTTATAAAATTCACCAAGTACAATAGTATACTATAAATGCAGTTATTCTAGCAGACAAGTAACAAATACTACAGATGACTACAATCTTTCTGATATGCTTATGAAATGTAATCTTTATAATTTGTTTTTATTTAGTTACACTCAGAAAACTAAATTCTGCTAGTAACTATCTAAGTAACACTGGTTACGTGCAGCACTCTCTGTTTCCTCAACCACAAAACAAGAACCTGAAATACGTCACTTCTAAAATTATACAGAGCTCTGTAAATATTGGACTCACAATTTAATTCTAAGGGAGCACAACAACAAACTTTGGATACTGCTACTTCAAAATAAGGCATTCTATTTCTGTGTTTAAAATAACTTCAGACTGCATTAAGTTTTGCAAATATATGGAAGTAAAGTAATTCAACTACAGGTACTAGAAGTAAATCTGACCTTTATGGGTAGGCCACATTTTGTTACAAAAAAATGAGTCTACCTACGAAGCCTAGCTCACACACATCTACAAGCAAAAAGACACTTACTTTTTTCTTTTGCATGTATTTGAGAATTTCCAAAGTCTGTTTAATTTCAGGAATCTGACCCTTTAGCCTGTGAACAAGCAAAAGGTTATAGAATCCTCCAAGCAAGAATAATCACCAGGACATGGTCTTATTATTTGTATATATTCTAGTATAAAAATACTTCAAAAATATATGGGAAAATACAATTCAAAATTAAATTTTGGGACAATTTTGAAAATGTATATGCAAGGGATTCTCAAAAATGCATGGATACTATGAAAAATACAAATATTTCATTTTTTGTACTGAAATACACTTATCTTAGAATTCCATTCTCCAATTAAATGCCTGCACTTTTTTTTTAAAGATTCATTTATTTTTTATTACAAAGTCAGATATACAGAGAGGAGGAGAGACAGAGAGGAAGATCTTCCATCCAATGATTCACTCCCCAAGTGACCGCAATGGCCGGTGCTGCCAGGAACCAGGAACCTCTTCCGGGTCTCCCACACAGGTGCAGGGGCCCAAGGCTTTGGGCCGTCCTCCACTGCTTTCCCAGGCCACAGGCAGGGAGCTGGATGGGAAGTGGAGCTGCCGGGATTAGAACTGGCGCCCATATGGGATCCCTGGGCACGTTCAAGGCGAGGACTTTAGCCGCTAAGCCACGGTGCTGGGCCCATGCAGGCACTTTTGATGTGCAATGCAGGTGTCCCAAGTGCTGTCCTAACTACTACACCAAATGAATACCCTTACGCTGGAGAGCTTTGACAAATTCCATATGATGAAACAGTTAAGGGGAGACTTCTAGCTCCACAAGAAATTCTAGTTCTCTGCTAGTATGTATCCTGAAAGCCAACACATACTTGGGTCCCTGATATATCACAGATGACCTGGATGCAGCTCCCAGCTCCTGGCTTCAGCCCGGCCCAGCTTTGGCCATTGTAGCCATTTGAAAAGTGAGCTAGTAGATAGAAGATACACTTTTTGTCTCTCTCTCTCTCTCTTTTTTCTGCTTTTCAAATAAATAAATAAATCTTAACAATTTAAGTATCTTGAGAATTTAAAAAAGATTAAGATCATTTATATAAGAAAATGTTGAAGATACATGTATGGTAAACTATACAAATAAAATATATTTAATAAAGTATTTTAGGTGTGAATATTTGTAATACAGTGTAATAGAGGGTATTTATGGAATCCCTATTGTGTGTACAGTAAATACTCCCATTGTAGTTTGACAATTTTAGAGCAGACTATATTCCATGTAGGTGATTCAGAAGTTTTAACTCTCATTAGAATTACATTTAAATAGCTGAATTTCACAACTAATTGTAAAAGGAAGGAAGGAGGGCAGATTAAGGAAGGGAAATATGGTTATGTTAGAATGGTATCTAAGAAATACACGAAATCTGTTCCATTTATATTAATCAAAAAATTTTTTAAATGCAACCTTCAAATAGATCATAAATTTGAAACCAGCAAAGTGTCCCCCTCATTCAGGGCAAGGCTAAGTAACCATTATGAACAGGTGAGATTGATCAGATTCAATAGATAATGAAGATAATATTTATGAGCAAATGACTAGCAAGAGACTCCCACATGACATTACCTCTATAACAAGAAAATATGCCAAAAACACTCAAGTCACTTAATGAGAGGAAACACAGATAATCTTTTGTGGCCAATGGGATCTAATTCTTTTTATTCAAAAGCCTAAGGCTTTAATGTGCTTTGCAAGGAGGAATGTGCAAAAAGAGTTCTAGGATTTCTGTTAAATTACAATGTAAGGGTATTAAAAACAAAACTGTTTCTTTTAAAGTAAACATCCAATGTATGTAAACAAAATTCAATTATAATAATGAAAGCAGACTTACTGTATCAATAAAAGAAGACATAACACACATGTACAAGGCAAACTTAAAATAAAGCAGACCTCATTGGTTCAGCTATCTCAGGAAGTCAGAGGATAGCAATGGCCAACTCAGCAATCCTCTCACAAGAAGTATTTGCTGAACACCATAATTCGACTGAGGCTCTACTCTGCACCATTAACATAACTCTAGGGATTCAAAGTTTCCATGAGTTGAGGAGTCATTTCATAATCAACCCACACCTTATTCAAAGCATAACAGTTTCTCATAAAAACTGAACATATATTTATCATATAAACTCACCAATAGGCAAAGTCCAGCCATAGGCAAACAAATAAAAACATTAAAATTATGGCGCATCTACACACAACAGAAAGTATCAGCACCAGAATAGGACTCCATCTCCTGCTGCAACACCGGAGAAGATTCTAAACGAATTACACTAACAAACCCAACACATAACAGTGCTTATACATGCTTCCACTTAGGAAGGTCAAGAGACAAAACTTACAGTTAAAAAGAAGCAGATAGGTGGTGACCAGAAAGGGGCGTGAGGGAAATTCCTGAAGTGATGAAACATTCTCTGTACTGATCCAGGCAATGTTTCCAAAACTGGACAGATCTCAAAGTTCATCCAATTTTAGCATTTGACATCAAGACATATTATTGTATGTAAATTATGTTTCAAAATATAGTTTTAAAAAGTTTAAACCATTTAATATTTTTAATTAGTATTAATAAAAATTAAATTGAAAAAAACCTTTTTACATTTAAAGAAATTTTACACATTACCTCCTTTTCTTCTGAGCAAGGTTGAGCTCCATAAACTTATACTTCTGGTATTGCTCGTCCAGCTTCTTCAGCACTGTATCTGCAGTCTCATTCCCAGGCTGCTTCATGAAAGAATCTACATCTTCCTTTACAATCAGAACAGATTACAAATCAGAATTCATTCTACTAATCTGACTTTGTGAGTTTTTTTTTCAAACATTATTTCTTTACTTGAAAGGCAGTTACAGAGAGGAGAGACAGTGAGAGCTCTTCCATGTGCTGGTTCACTTGTCGACAGATCACAACAGCAGGAACTCAGCCGATCCAAAGCCAGGAGCCAGCAGCCTCCTCCAGGTCTCCCACAAGGTTGCAGGGTCCCAAGGCTTAGTCCTCGACTGCTTTCCCAAGCCACAAGCAGGGAGCTGGATGGGAAGCGGGGCAGCCAGGACGCCAGTGCACACCACAAGCAGCAGCTTTACGCACTATAGCTGACGTCTTTGCTTTAAAGCTTTTCTTCTTATTCAAGGGTTTGTGTTTAGCTAAAAACTAGTTACAAAAAGTTAGAGACCCTTTCAGATAGTATATGTACATTCTGTAGCTAATTTATTCTTGTTTTACCTTGCTCTTGGAATTTTTATTTATAAACAGGGAAAGATGGGTAGGCTTGTTTGCACTATGTATTTCCCAGGCAGCCCTGTAGTAAATTTAAAAGTCACAAACACTGCCCATGCATGAGCCCCTTGTCAATAGGGTACATGCTAAAATTATTCATTTTCTCGCTGTTTTTTAATTCAACAGGTTCTGCCAGACATCATGCTAAATACGCTCATTAGGCTTCCAGGGCAAGAAAGAAATTCTTTAACTGGGAAGTGGCTGAAATACAGTAACCCAAACAGGCAGACAAAACAATTTTTTTGTAATTGATAATGTAGCAAAAGAAAAGCCTTAAAACTTCTGTTAACACTTGTTTGATGTATACCATCTGCTGGTCCTTCAAAAAAAGCTAGTGAATTATATAAGAATTAAAAACTAGATGGAAATATTTGGAAACTTGAAGGAAATTCTATAAGGGTGTTCCAGTACTTTTCAGAAGCACACTTGTTTAATTTAAGTTACTTCAACTATGTCTGGCATCATTCATGTTTTCCATACTTATTAAATCTAAGAGAATACGTTTAGCTCAAACAAGACAGGAAAAACATGAACAGAAACAGGAAAGGGATGAACTATGAAGTCATCACACTAGGAATACGATACAAGCTGAAAAGGTAAGCAAAGATACACCTTCCTGCGGACATCACCGCAATGAAGAGAAAGAATGGCTCAGTGGCTAAATCCTCGCCTTGCACGCACTGGGATCCCATATGGGCACCTGTTCATGCCCCACTTCTCATTCAGCTCCCTGTTTGTAACCTGGGAAAGCAGTGGAGGACAGTCCAAAGTAGCCTTGGGACCCTGCACCCACGTGGGAGAACAGAAAGAAGTTCCTGGCACCAGGCTTCAGATTGGCTCAGCTCTAGCCCTGGCAGCCACTAGGGAGTGAGTCACCAGATGGAAGATATTTCTGTCTGCCCTTCTCTCTGTAAATCTGCTTTTCTAATAAAAATAAATAACTCTTTAAAAAAGAGAAGAAATCAAGCCTTCTAACACATCAGAAACTAGAGTCTAACCAAGACAATTAACTACAGCATCATCCTATGTGGTTAAAAGACACGGACTGCCTGATTCAAATCCTAGCTTCACCACTTACTAGATTTATCAGTGTTAGGACAGTTAATCAACCTCTCTCCGCCTAAGTTTTCTTCAACTGTCAAATGAAAAGTATGGTTTTCTAACAGTGTTTGCAGAATGCTTATTAAAGTACATGATATTGGGCTTGGCGGCGTGGCCTAGTGGCTAAGGTCCTTGCCTTGATCCCATATGGCCGCTGGTTCTAATCCCGGCAGCTCCACTTCCTCTCTCTCTCTCCTCCTTCTCAGTATATCTGACTTTGTAATGGAAATAAAATAAATCTTAAAAAAAAAAAATAAAATAAAGTACATGATATTGGGCCCGGCGCAGTGGCCTAGCAGCTAAAGTCCTTCCCTTGAACACGCCAGGATCCCATATGGGTGACAGCTCATGTCCCGGCAGGCCCAATTCCCATACAGCTCCCTGCCTGTGGTCTGGAAAAGCAATCCAGGATGGCTCAAAGCTGTGGGACCCTGCACCTGCATGGGAGACCCAGAGGAAGTTCCTGGCTCCTAGCTTTGGATCGGGTCAGCTCCAGCTGTTGCAGCTGTTTAGGGAGTAAATCATCGGACAGAAGATCTTCCTCTCTGTCTCTCCTTCTCTCTGTATATGTATCTGACTTTGCAATAAAAATAAACACATCTTTAAAAAAAATAAAGTACGTGACATCTTTTAATTGCAAAATTAGGTAGCTTAGATCTGAACTACATGTTCAAAGATAGAGATCATCACACAGAGAAGAGTTAGAGGAACAGCTGAAGCACAAAGGGGCAAATGTCATGTGACCTCTAACCTCCAAGGTTTGAGAACTAACAAACAACTATTATGTACTACAATTCTGAAACTATTCTGTTTCTCATAGCACTTCTGTAATTACCAGCATCCCTTCTCCAGTTCAACAAACTGAAGCTCAAAGTGGTACAATAATTTGTTCAAGGTTAAACAGCAATTGGGAAGCAGCAAGATTTAAACTTTGGTCCGCATAGAATCCAATTTTTCCCCCCACAATAGCATGCATGTTTCATTATCTTAAAGCTTAAAAATAACTTTGTAAAATGTGGATTGTTTATTAAGAGAGATTGGTGGAAATTTTAAGATCTGGAAAAAGTAAAATTTGGGGAAAAAATACTTTATAAAGCCCTCAGATAAAGTTGTTTCCCATACATATCTGAAAGGATCACTCGCCGAGCCGTCATGAACAAAGATTTAAGGCAGGGGCCTGGTGCAGTGGCCTAGCAGCTGAAGTCCTCGCCTTGCATGCGCCCAGATCCCACATGGGCGCCGATTCTGGTCCCAGCTGCTCCACTTCCCACCCAGCTCCGTGCTTGTAGCCTGGGAAAACAGTGGAGGACGGCCCAAAGCCTTGAAACCCTGCACCCACGTGGGATGTCTGAAGGAAGTCCCTGGCTCCTGGCTTCGGATTGGCACAGCTTTGGTCACTGCAGTCACTTGGCGAGTGACCACAGTGGATGGAAGATCTTTCTCTGTCTCTCCTTCTTTCTGCATATCTGCCTTTCCAATAGAAAAATAAACAAAATCTTTAATATATGTGATATGTGTATATATGTATATATACACACACTCAAGAAAGAAATCCAGTTAGCCCTATTACATTAACTTATACTAGTGTCAGGCAATGTGCCGTGCGCAGGAGAAACGGCAGTAGGCTGGAGGAACAGCCAGCTTTCCTCCCAGAGGTGGAGAATGAGGGCAAGCTGAGGCTCTTTAATGCCAGAATATCCAGAGTCAAATTCTAGACACTTCACACACACATACATCCTGCTGTGCCTTCAGCTTATCTCTCCGAAACTGGGAATGATAATCAGATATAATCTTCTACATTCATTGAGAAAGCGGTGGGCAACAAACTTAATTTCTTGTTACAGTTAGTTTAGAGGCAGGCACAAAACTGATGGTACACTCTGGGAGAAACCCCAAAATAACTGAAGACAGAACAAAATTTAATCAACAAATGGAAATACACGATAAAAGTGACCAAAAGGTCAAGAAACGTCCCAAAGTCCATTAATACAACCAAATACGGAGAGATAATACCCCTTAGAGATGTTCTGTCACTGTCCAGACAGCTATTCTAGAAATACCTGGAAGGGTCCTGTTGATGGCTTTTATTTATTTAGGCTTGGTTTGGTTTGGTCTTCCTGGTGTGTAAAAGCTCCAAATTGCATTCCCTTTTACAAAGTGTTCACTTAAAAATTAGCAAATATGATTAGATCGTGGTTTTTATCAAACATCCTCTAACTAGCTATAAGATGAAGCTTCAATTCCTTAGGCAGTCACACGAGCACTTAACACTGAGTGTGAGAACCTCGTAGTTTCTCATCGGTCTCTTCCTCCATTTCTTTGAGGCAGCAGGGATTGTATTCCTTCAGCGGACTCGATCGAACTGACAGTATCCATTTATCTGACTCTCCAGCATCAAAGCAGAGAGTAGCGCCACGCCATCTCGCCTCTTGGACTTTTCAGGGCAGCCGAGGACCAAAGCTCTGAACTACCGACCCGGCTTCTGCTCGCCAGGCTCCCGCTACCCCTCCGCAACCCTCCCAAGTCCCGCTGTCTCCCAGGCATTTTTCCAGTACAGGGAGCCGGGAGCTGAGGGGCTCCATTGCTGCCTTTTTAGCTCAGTTCTTTCCCCCAACCATCCACACGCAAATACTTGCAGGAAACTAGAGAGAAGACAGCAGCCTTTCGCCAAAGTACTGAGTAACGGCGTGTTTCTTACCACAAATACTGCCTCGGGAATTCCCAAGTGAAGCCGCCGTCCGTTTCCCGCGGGCAATTCTATCCCACAACCGTCCTTCGCAGCCGCCATCTTGCGGAAAACAACGCGGAACCGTCTGCTCAGCGAGCGCCTGGCCTCGGCGGTCTGTGACTGGCTCGTTCTCAGCTGCAGGCCCGCCCTTTCTGTGACTCTGCACGTTCACTGGCTTTGACGACGCGGTCGAGTATCTCGGTGCTGATAGGCTGCGTGGAAGTGAGTGACAGACGAAAAGCAGCCGCGCACGGGACGCTGGAACTGCAGGATCTACGAACTCGCTGAATCCTGGGAAAAGCACTTTTGGGAATTTGGGGAGTGGGTGGTGCTGACCCCCTGGGATCAGGACCAGGCCAGATTCTTCCCCAGAGTAGCCCGCACCCTTCAGGCTGGTCTCCAGAATGACTGGTTCACTAGCGAAATTAAGGCTTAAAGGCAACCGCTGTGGCAGGATCTCTCTCCAATTTCCTCCGTCTTCCCTCCCTTGGAGTACTCTTCTGTCACTATGGCAGGAGACCCCTCTTTCACCCTCTTGCTTTGCACACGGGGAGGGGGGTGCGGAACGCGACCACAAAGCTTATGTCTCTATTCCTTCGTACCACCACCCAAAGAAGCTCCGCGTCTCTTGAACGGGAACTGCCTTGTGTCGCGGACGCATTGCAGCAGTTACTCCTTGCTCTGTTTTCTGACTTCTAACACCGTGTTTCTCCTTCCTTTGCTTCGTTATAGAGTATGAAATCAGTTTCCCTTCTCAAAGGCCACCATGTTACCACTTTTTCCCCATAGATAAGCAATGAACAATCAAGCATTTAGACATAGATAACTGTTTATGTAGATATTAGGAGGAAATTGGTGCCTCAATATTGTAAACGAGGGAATTAATCTCACTTCTCCAGAGTCTTACAGCCATATATTAATAGAGTTAATGTTAAGTCCAAACTGTCTCTCCAGCAGCTTAGGAACTTGGTCAACAGTTCTGTTACTCCAGAAAGAAATAGATGGAAATTACTCTTCACGGCTCTTCCCCAACCCAAATGCCTTCCAAAAGGATTTTTTCCAGAAAAAAAAAAAAAAAAGGTAAGATGTCTAGAGAAAAACATATCTGGTTCTGTGGAGTTGGGGGTGCAAGGCTAGGTGGTAGGGAAATACTCTTCACTAGTGTTGAAAGGTTATTAGGGATAAATAGTAAATTAGTAAACATACAATAGTAGTAGGAATACAAGAGTGCTGAGTAGTGATAAGTGAGTTTCTTAGCTGTTACCATGACCGCTCTATTTGGCTTCTGTAATCATTGCCTGGCTTTGCTGCATAAAGAACAGGACCGACACCATGACGGGCCTAAGGTCGTGAAGTAGGCCCAAGTCTCACTTCACTTCAAAGTTCCATTTTCCTCAGAGTGATGCAGTGGGCAGGGGGAACGACCTTGGAGATGGGCCAATCATGGGCATCCACACGTCTGCAAATGAAATGTGGTCTGTACTTGTACAGATTGCATGGGAGTGTGGCCTACATTGGTACAAGTTAAATGTGACCAAGATGAGGACTGCTTGTACGTGACTAGGAGGGAATAAAAACAGTCTGCAAGAGACAAACGGGGTCCTTGTCAAGACTCCACTGCAATGGATGAGACATGGACCCCAGCTCGAGCTAGCAATAAAGTTGCTTTGCTTTTGCATTGTTGCATGTGGAACTTGTCTGTCCGTGGTTCGGGGATCTTTTGGACCTAACAGTTCAATTTTACTGGTATATCCACAGCAATCATTGTTTTACCTGATCAATGTCTGCAAACATTGGGGGGTCATTTGCAAATCATCGTTAGTTCTAACTTAGGATAAATTTCTGTAAGAGATATATTATTTCACTTTTGAACCAGTTTTTTTCTGTATAACTTAAAATAAAAAACTTCATCAGTTTTTGGCCTTACTCCCTTACAAATAAAAACAAATAATTCCCACATTTGCACTACTGAATATGTTCCTTTCTAGGTTCCTCTTAATTAAAAAATAACACATCAGTTCTTCTTACTCCTCAATTTCCTGCCTCACGTGGCTGCAGCAAAATGAAGAAGCCCCATGTTAATAGCTTTTTCAACAGTGCATTAACCTTACTAATTCTAAATATGGTCGTTTTCTCATCTCCCAACTTAGGGGATGGAAAAAAAAAAGAGGGCAAGAGAGAGAGAGAGAGAGAGAGAGAGACTGTCACCCTGTAAGTTTCAGATCTAGCTGTTACCTGAACGTAAATATGATTATTCTTCAGTAAACCTTTAGTAATCCCCAACTTTTACCATTTATTGCTCAATAAAATTGTGTTTAAAAATAAACATTGGGGACAGCACTGTAGCATAGCAAGGAGGCCTCCATCTGCGGCACCAGCAACCCATATTGGCACCAGTTTGTGTCCTAGCTGTTCCACTTCCAATCAAGCTCCCTGCTAATGCACCTGGGAAACCAATGGAAGATGCCCCAAGTCCTTGGACTACTGCAGCCATGTGGGAAACCCAAAAGAAGCTGCTGGCTTCAGACCACTACATCTGGCCATTGTGAACATTTGGGGAGTGAATTAGTGGATGGAAGATTCTCTCTCTCTCTCTCTCTCTCTCTCTCTCTCTCTCTCCTCACCTCCCCCCTCTCTCTCTCCTTCTGTGTGTGTCTGTGTCCCTGTCTCTGTAACTCTGCCTTTCAGGTAAAAAAAATTTTTTTAATTATTTAAAAAAAGAAACAGCAGGGGTGGGAGCATGCTCTACTGTGATGGCTCAATCCTCCCCGCTGATTCTCCCCGCTGCAAGTGCCAGAACCCATGTAGGCAGTGGTTCATGTCCCAGCTGCTCCACTTCCCATCCAGCTCCCTGCTTGTGACCTGAGAGAGCAGTAGAGATGGTCCAAAGCCTTGAGTACCTGCACCCGCGTGGGAGACCCAGAAGAAGCTCCTGGTTCCTGGTTTCATATCGGCTCAGCTCCATCCGTTGTGGCCACTTGGGGAGTGAACCAGTGGACAGAAGAGCTTCCTCTCTGTATCTGTTCTCTTTGTATACCTGGCTTTCTAATAAAAGCAAATGAATTTTTTTGAAAGAACTAAGAAAAAATATTTTAACATTTACTTATATTTTGATCCTTTACTCATTCATTAATGACCTCAGTGACTTCTTGCCAAACTACATAATGGTTTTCAAATATCGGGAAAAAAAATGTGGCCTCACTTTTGTGCTATTCACAATATGATGGCTGGCACATAACCCACTTTTTTTAAATGTTTTTTTTTTAAGATTTATTTATTTTATTACAAAGTCAGATATACAGAGAAGAGAACAGACAGGGAGGAAGATCTTCCATCCGATGATTCACTCCCCAAGTGAGCCGCAACGGGCCGATGCGCGCCAATCCGATGCCGGGAACCAGGAACCTCTTCCAGGTCTCCCACGCGGGTGCAGGGGCCCAAGGCATTGGGCCGTCCTCAACTGCTTTCCCAGGCCACAGGCAGGGAGCTGGATGGGAAGTGGAGCTGCCGGGATTAGAACCAGCGCCCATATGGGATCCCGGGGCATTCAAGGCGAGGACCTTAGCCGCTAGGCCACGCCGCCGGGCCCACATAACCCACTTTTAAGCTCACTATGAATTAGTAAGATTTTCTTTTTTAAATTTATTTTTATTAGAAAGTCGGATTTACAGAAAGAAATATCTTCCAACCACTGGTTCACTCCCCAAGTAGCCACAACAGCCAGAGCTGAACTGATCCAAAGCCAGGAGCTAGGAGCTTCTTCAGGGTCTCCCATGTGGGTGCAGGGTCTGTCCTCAACTGCTCTCCCAGGCCACAAGCAGGGAGCTGGGTGGAAGTGGAGCTGCTTGGACATGAACTGTCACCCGTATAGGATCCCAGTGCATACAAGGTGAGGGCTTTAGCCACTAGGCTATTGTGCCAGGTCCAATTAGTAACATTTTCTTCAGCACTTCTTAGCTCTAGTTAAGTCATAAACCAGAAGTCAAGCCCTAGTTTGTACCATTTGAAGTCATGTGAAGTTGGAACGTAGAGATAAAATGCATGTATATGACATCAGGATAACACTAAAATGTTTCTTAAAAGAAAAACTGATGAATATTTAATCTCAAAGGATGAATGTTTAACAATCATCATTCCAACTTTATGACAGTGTAACTAGTTCTCACAAGCCGGTACAAGCCAGCTCCACTGAACCACTGGGTCACATTTGTGTAAGTTTAATTCCATCTGTGAGTAGCAACTGCAATGACACATTGATGTGTGTAACACTATAAATCTCAGTTCTTTTGACTGTAACATGTTAATGACATAGTGTGTCTCAAACTCTTATGAATGTTCATGAAATTCTTTCGAAATGGAGCTATTTCTGGGCAAACTACAAAGTAAATTACATAAATTTCAGTGTTTTCTTTTTTTTAAAGATTTATTTATTTTTCTTGCAAAGTGAGATATACAGAGAGGAGGAGAGAAAGAGAGGAAGATCTTCCGTCCATGACTCACTCCCCAAGTGACCGCAACAGCTAGAACTGAGCCAGTCTGTAGCCAGGAGCCAGGAGCCTCTTCCGGGTCTCCCATGCAGGTACAGGGTCCCAAGCAGTCCTCGACTGCTTTCCCAGATCACAAGCAGGGAGCTGGATGGGAAGCGGGGCTACCGGGATTAGAACCGGCGCCCATATGGGATCCCGGCGCGTTCAAGGCAAGGACTTTAGCCGCTAGGCCACGGTGCCGGGCCCTCAGTGTTTGTTGTTTACAAATTAATACTGTTTACTGACCCTGCCGTGGTTTTTGTGATGTCAAATGTAATCAGTCTATATGCAAAAGACTTTCTTTTTTTTTTTTAAAGATTTATTCATTTTATTACAGCCAGATATACAGAGAGGAGGAGAGACAGAGAGGAAGATCTTCCGTCCGATGATTCACTCCCCAAGAGAGCGCAACAGCCGGTGCTGTGCCGACCTGGAGCCAGGAGCCAGGAACTTCCTCCAGGTCTCCCACGTGGGTGCAGGGGCCCAAGGCTTTGGGCCGTCCTCAACTGCTTTCCCAGGCCACAGGTAGGGAGCTGGATGGGAAGTGGGGCTGCTGGGATTAGAACCAGCAGCCATATGGGATCCTGGCACATTCAGGGTGAGGACTTTAGCTGCTAGGCCACGCTGCCGGGCCCGCAAAAGACTTTCAATCAAGTATATGCTATATCATCTGATGAAAGTTGACATAGAATAGCCTACAAATGAGAGGGTTCATTATATTTTTTATTTTTTCCAACTTCATAGTAACCATTTATGCTACATCGATAAATGCAACTTATTGTTGCACATTCACTCAAATAGCTCAACAGTACATTGGGAATCAAAAAATAGAATGAGGTTTATGTAATGTGACGTTGATGGTGATATTCCTAAGCAAAGGAAGTAAATATATTTTATGGCTTCTTTCGCAGACACTGCTGTAAGTTCTCATTATTTTCCTTATCCTACTGCCACTATGCCTCATCTACCCTCCCTCACTCAGCCTACTTCATAAGGAAAATGGAAAAATCCATAGTAGAAACTTTTCTTCTCACTATTCAACTTCCAAATGTACCTTAATTCATTAATTCAATTTATTCATTCATTAGCAATTTTAAAATGTGTGTTTTCAGCCAAACACTCCAGTACATGCTCGAAAAACAGCAGTGAACAAAACACAAAAAATTTGTTCCAAGGAGGATTTACTCAAAGGAAAAGGAAAAGGAAAACACAGACAGTTGGTGAGAAGTGGAAAGGTCAAACTCAGAGAAGTGGCATATGAGTGTGTTGTGATTTTTAGTAGGGTGTTCAAGGCATATGTTGTATCAACAATGTTGGAATTATTATATGTAACACACCAGTCCTTTCATAATCTAGAACCATCTTCTTACCTAGTATTTTTCCCCTCCTTGTCCATACTCATCTTACCTTCCACAAAACTTTTATCTAGGAAGTTTTGTAAAGTGAACAAAGAGTTATGAGATGTGAGGTGTTCGATAAAACGCTGTTAAAAGAAATATGCTGGGGGCCCGGTGTAGTAGCTTAGTGGCTAAATCCTTGCCTTGTATCCACAGGGATCCCATATGGATACGGCTTTGTGTCCCGGGTGCACCACTTCCCATCCAGCTCCCTGCTTGTGGTATGGGAGAGCAATAAAGGATGGCACAAAGCCTTGGGACCCTGCACCCATGTGGGAGACTCAGAAACTCCAGGCTCCTGGCATCGGATTGGCTCAGCTTCGGCTATTGTGGCCGCTTGGTGAATGAACCAGTGAACAGAAGATATCTCTCTGGCTCTCCTTCTCTCTGTAAATCTGTCTTTCAAAACACACACACACAAACCTTAAAAGATATGCCAAATTCTTTTTTTTCTTAATTATTTTTTAATAATCTTACTTAGTTGAAGATATGCCAAATTCTAAAATTAGTTTCTATACACAAATACTTCATTAATGATTTTATCTTTATGAATGTATATCTAATGTATCTATCACAGAGCTGCTCTTTCAGGAGCTTTGAATCAAATTCAGCATCATCATATCATGAGCTAGCCAATCTATGGGTCAAGGGTTTTCAATACAGAAAACACTCCTCCATTTATGATTGCCCAAATAAACAAGGGGCCAAAATTTAAATGAAAGTATTTACCTTTTCCTCCAAGGAATTAAAAAAATAATAATAATTCATTTGAGAGGAAGAAAAGGAATCAGAGGAAGAGAGATAGAGGTAGAGATAGCGAGAGCTCCTGTCCACTGGTTCATTCCCCACTTGCCTGCAACAGCCCAGGGGCCAAAGTTGGGAGTTAGAAACTCAATCAAGTCTCCCACCTAGGAGGGGAAAACCAACTACTTCAGCCATCACCTGGTGCCTCCGAGAACCTTACACTGGCAAGAGCTGGAGCTAGGTCAACCCCAGGCACTCTGATACGAGACATGAGTGTCTCAACCAAAACACTACTCGCTGTGCTCGATATCTGCACCATCCTTGCAAGGTCTACTGAGGCATTCACTCCTTTTGGTTATGAAGTACTTCAAATCACAGAAAAATACAAAGAATTCTGATACTTCCATGTAATTCCAAGAAGTAACTGGCATAATTTCAATGTGGTAATGTTATGGCCTGTTTTCCTTATAGTTACATAGTTAAAGCGTGTATATTTCAAACATTTACGTAAATGGTGTTGTATTCCAAATGTTATTCTGCAGCTTGCTTCCTCTATTAAAATTGTTTTCTTGAGATCCAGCTTTGTTGACATTAATCCTAATTAATTTATTTAATACAAAGGTAATCTAGAGAGATCATGGAAAGCGTTTGGGGCCTGAACCACAGGGGTGGGGCTTGGGTCTGGTGGGAGGCCTGTGCCAATCAACCTGCCAGCTGCTTGGAGCTAGAGGCGGCTGGCTAGCCCAGGCTCTGAGCTGCCAGGCAGCAGGGCTCAGGCTGGGTGGCCCCTGGGCTTCACTGGACTCCTTTGGCAGCTGGGCCACCTGGCAGTGGGATCTTGCAGGGGTATGCATGGACCTTTAAGACTCAGACCAACACAGCAGCCTTTAGAGGGATGGCAGAGCTGGGGTAGTTAGTAATGACCAATGCCAAATACCACTCACTGGTGCACACTAAAGCTAGGGCTGGGGCCTACCTAGCAGGGCTAGATTACAGTAATCACCAATAAAGGTCGAAACGGGGGATGGGTAATTCTAGGCTGGGCCATGGCACTAACCAGCACGCAAAAGAACTGGATTTGGGGCATGTTCTGTGGGGGATGTATGAGCCCACCCCTTTGATCTGCGATCTCAGCTGGTTCACTTGGAGCCAGGGGTGGTGACAGGCTGAGCTAGGCATGACCATGGAACCACCAAAACTCATGGGTGCTGGGGCTGGATACAGTCTGGGTTGGTGCAGGCTATAGCACCTGCAGGCGCACCCAAGAATATGGTGTGGGGCAGGCCGAGCCACAACATCCACCACTCATACATGTGCAACACAGAGGTGTTAGCCTATGACCGGTAAGGGCCTAGCACCCACTGATATGGGTGAGCTATGGGTCTGGGAGTGGGTCTGTTGGGGGAACTAGGGCAACTCCCCTGACAGGCGGTTGCTCCTGCTTGTGAGCATGTGACTCAGGCCTGGTTTTAGTCAGACTGGGTATGGTAGCTCCAAGTGTCCACATGCGTGTGGAGTGGTTTTGGAAGGGGGTGGACTGGGCAGAGCCAGGCCAACCTTAGCTCACTGGCAAGTGCAGGAGCCAGGCTGGTAAGTGGGGCATACCTGGCTGGGCTATCACATCTGCTGGTTTGCATGAGTCATGGATGGAAACAAACTGAGCATGACCAGGCTGTAGCACTCAGCAGCAAGAGTTGGGACTGGGTAAGGGCTAGAACAAACCAGGCTGCAGTATCTGATGGCAAAGGTCAAGACAGGGATGGGCTATGCAGAGCTGCATCAGAGCAACCACTGGCACGTGCAAGAGCTAGGGCTGGGAACAGGCCTGGTTAGAGAGCTAAGGCGATGCCCCAGCTTGGTTGTGGTTCCCACTGGTGAGCATGAGAGCCAGAATGGTGGTGTCTGGGCTGAATATGGCTGCAATGTCCCTCAGCATGGACATGGACAGGCTCTGGGGTGTGCCAGACTGGGCTATACTCCGGCACCCACTGGTACTCGTGAAAGCCAGAGTGGGTGTAGGACAGGTTGGGCTAGGTTTCTGCTCCCACTGGGCCACATGAGAGCTGCATCAGGGCATGGACTGGGCTGTAACACCCAACAGTAAGAACTGGGTTTGATATGGGCCAGTTGGGCAAGGCCATTGTTCCTGCCAGGGCAGGAGGTGAACTAATTCATCCCGGGGCTAAGGACCCACCAGTGTGCGCAGGATCTGCCACTGAGAGATCTGATAGAGAAGTTTGCAGTTCCTGCAGGTTAGTACAAAAATGAAGGCAAGGAGCAGCTCAGAACAGACCAGGTTACAGCACCTGCCAGCATATGTGTGGCTCAGGTATGGGAACAGGCCAGGCTGGGGCAGTTCATAACATCCACTGGCAGATCTGAGAACCAGGATGGGGTGCAGGACAGGCTGGGGCTGGCCACAGTTTAACTGTCCAGTTCACATTAGGACCGGGACTGGGGGCTGATTGCACTAGGTTGGGCAGCAGCTCTAATCAGCGTGAGCTGGAATGGGAGCAGATCAGGCCAGGCTGTAGTAGTACCCACTGACAAATGTTGAGGTAAGACGGGCTATGCCAGAATGGGCCACAGCACCCACCAGCACACACGGTACAGGGATGGGGTTTGAGCCTGGTAGGGGAGTAGTGGGGACTCCAATGCTGGGCCACCATTCATGCTGGCAAGTGTGAGAGCTGGAACTGGAGGTAGACCAGGCTGGGCAGGGCTACAACACCTGTTGGCCTACATGTAAACTGGGTTGGGAGAGAGCCAGGCTGGGGTAGCCAATTATATCCGCTGGTAAGGAATGAGCCAAAATAAGGGCAAGCGGGTTGGACTTTGCTGCAGCATCAGCTGGCAAGTGCTAGGACTTGGGGCAAGTCCTGTCAAGCTAGACTGCAAAACCATCTGGAGAGTGCAAGACCTGGGGCAGAGAGTGGGTCCAGTGGGGAGGCTGTGGGCTCCTCTCTTATGGGCTGCAACTCCCACTGGTGAGCATGAGAACAGGACTGGGGGCGGGCTTGGCTAGACAGGTAGTGGCACCTGCTGGCATGAGTGTGGGCTGGAAGGCGGAGTCGGTTGGATTGGGTTTAGTTAGGTTTCATTGCCCAGTGATGTGTATGAGATCTCAATGGGATGTGGGGCAGACCGAACATGCTGCAGGCAAAGGAACCAAAGCAGGGGATTCCAGTCTGGAGGGGATTGTTGGAGGTCGCTCTGCTTGGTTTGCAGCTCCCTCTGTGATACATGAGGGCTGAGCGTGTGTTGGGCAGGGCAGGGCTGGGCTGGGCTGCAACACCCATTGCTTTGCTGAGGATGGAGGGCAGAACAAATTGATCAACTACTCCAGTTAAACTTGACAGCAAATCTCTGACCCAATGGAGACTCGGGTGCAGACTATGACAGCCAATCGACCTCAGAAGGATTTCTTCATCCATGGAGCAGTGATGTCACCAGCATCTCAGAACTATCGAGACCACATGAGCAGAACCGTCAGAAAATGCTCCACGGTGGGGAACTTGGGATGAGATTGACTGGCAGTTCCCCAATTGCCAGGGTAATGTGGTTGGGAAGCTGGGTGTGGTTTCTCTTTTATTCCCGTCTCTGCTATATGTGGGAAGAAGAAGAAGAATCCAGGGGTTAAGTCATCCACGTTTACCATGCGGGTGTTTACCAAAAACAGGAGTCTCAAGTCTTGCTCTTGGATTTCAGATACTGTGGAAAGTTATATAAAATCAGTCTAGAAGTTCATGTTACTCAGTGAATTTAAACAAATTGAGTAGTTCCTGTGTGACTTTTTTTTTCTGACCAGCATTCCTCTGCCTGTAGAAGGCATGCCTCTCTGCCTTGGCTACCTTGATGTGTCACTCAGACAGCAAGGTCTGTGTGCATTACTCAGTTCTTGCTGCTCTTTGTCACATTGTTATTTTTTTTTTTAATTTTTTTTTAGATTTTTTATTATTTTTATTGGAAAGGCGGATATATATAGAGGAGGAGAGACAGAGAGGAAGATCTTCCATCTGATGATTCACTCCCCAAGTGAGCCGCAATGGCCGGTGCTGCGCCGATCCGAAGCCAGGAACCTGGAACCTCCTCCAGGTCTCCCACACAGGTGCAGGGTCCCAAAGCATTGGGCCGTCCTCCACTGCTTTCCCAGGCCACAAGCAGGGAGTTGGATGGGAAGTGGAGCTGCCGGGATTAGAACCGGCACCCATATGGGATCCCGGCACTTTCAAGCAGAGAACTTTAGCCGCTAGGCCATGGCACCGGGCCCTCAACTTATCTTTTTAATGGCAATAAAATACATATTTACTTTGTTAAGCTAGAGGGTCATAAAAGCTTACTGCTAAGGTGTAAGTATCAGGCAAACAGAAAGATGTGTTGGAAGTCCAATTACCTTGGAGTTTATTTAAACTAAGAGAAAAAAGATCACAGTGTTTTCATACAATACACACTTGGTTCTTTAAATAACAATGTGACATGGGCCCGGTGCCGTGGCCTAGCGGCTTAAGTCCTCCTCGCCTTGGAAGCCCCGGGATCCCATACGGGCGCCGGTTCTGGTCCCGGCAGATCCACTTCCCATCCAGCTCCCTGCTTGTGGCCTGGGAAAGCAGTCGAGGACAGCCCAAAGCCTTGGGACCCTGCACCCGTGTGGGAGACCCGGGAGAGGCTCCTGGCTCCTGGCTTCGATCCTAACCCTAACCCTAACAGCACCGGCCGTTGCAGTCATTTGGGGAGTGAATCATCAGACAGATCTTCCTCTCTGTCTCTGCTCCTCTCTGTATATATCTGACTTTGTAATAAAAATAAATTAATCTTTAGAAAAAAAGATAATTCTATTTTGGCACAAAAGTGTTTGAAATTCATGCATAGTTTTTAATAACACATCTGCATAAACTTTTAGGATGCATCTGTTTCTAAATTTCAATTTTTGTAATATCTTTTTTTTTTGTATTATCTTTTTTAAAAAAGATTCATTTATTTTTACTGGAAAGTCAGATATACAGAGAGGAGGAGAGACAGAGAGGAAGATCTTCCCTCCAATGATTCACTGCCCAAGTGGCCACAACGGCCGGTGCTGCGTCGATCCAAAGTCAGGAGCCAGGAACTTCTTCCAGGTCTCCCATGTGGATGCAGGGTCCCAAGGCTTTTGGTCATCCTCGACTGCTTTCCCAGGCCACAAGCAGGGAGCTGGAAGGGAAGTGGAGCTGCCAGGATTAGAACCGGCGTCCATATGGGATCCCGGCACGTTCAAGCTGAGGACTTTAGTCACTAGGCCACCATGCTGGGCCCTTGTATTATCTTTTAATTTCATTTTGCATAAACCTTTTAAATTCCCATGTGTATGTGTATATTTACACACATAAAGTCATGCACCTTGTGACAGTTGGTTAATGATGGAGCAAAGATTATAATAGAGCTAAAAATTCCCGTCATTTAGTGTGACATTGTAGCCTTCGTACTGGCATCATACAATGTGACTCATGCTTGTGGTAGTGCTCATCATAGAAATTAAGCATTGTATAACTGGTTTGTTAACTTACTATAGTACTTATTAGTAGTATATATACTACTATATTACTATACTACTTACAAAATATGTTTACTGGGTAAGTTTGTGGTATAGTGAGTTAAGCTGCCACTTGCTGTATTCACATCCATATTAAAGTGTCAATAACAGTCTCATCATTTCCACTTGCAATCCAAATTTCTGCTAAGGCCAACTTGGGAAGAAGATGGCTCAAGTGTTTGGGCTCCTGCCACCCAAGTACAACATGAAGATAGAGTTCTAGGTTCCTGGCTTCAGTCTGGCCAGCTCTAGCTGTTGTGGACATTTGAGGAGAGAACCAGCAAATAGAAGATTCCTATTTAACTCATCTTTTGGGAGTATATGCAAAGGAAATGAAAGAGTATATTGGAAACCACGAGCCCAGATTTAGATGAATTAAGTTTCATGTGCCATGAAGACAGCCAAGCGGTAATATTTAGCAGGTGAAAGGTAGAAATACAGATCCGCAATTCAAATATAGGATTGAATGGATTTCTGTCAACTGCATATAAGTAAGTAAAGATGCCTATAAATGAACTTGAGATAGAAGAGCCAGAGAAGATCAGAAACAGAATAGCAGAAGCCAGGAGAGGTCGGTTTTGAAAAGCAATCAACTATGTTAAGACTGATAAGTTTTCTGAAGACAGCAAAAGCATTTACTACTGAAGGTAATCCATGACTCGGGTGGAAGTAGTTTCAGGAGAGTGATGTGGAACCAGAGAGAGTATATATTGTTCCCACCCGAGTCCTGAATGATTCAAAACGAAGATGGTGTCCAGAAGGGGAGGTGGGATTGTGTTAGAATGCATTATTTTAATATTGCTGAAAAAGTAATGATATGTCTTGTTCAATTCTCTCTTTCTTGCAGAGAATGACCACTGAGCTATCAGGAACCTTGCTGGCTATCTATTCTTACCTCATGCTATATAAAGAAAATGAGAAACACGAAAGGAAAGGAACATATTATACTTAAGGTTAGGCTGTAAAATATTCAAATTATGATTCCCCTCAAGTCTTCATTTTTATCACCTTTTGGTTATTTCACAAACAGGTACCATACTTCCTAGCTCCTTATTTGAAGCTTATAACTTTATTTTGCAATAATTATAGACACAAAGGAAGTTGGAAAAACAGTACAGGGTTCCATGTACCCTTTACCCAGTTCCCGCCATGCTGTAGTCTCACAATTCAAAAATCAAGACACTGATGACAGTCTATGCAATATTACTAACCAGACTACAGATTTTACTCATTTTCACAAGATCTTACATGCATTCGAGTACAGATCTATACAATTTGAGCACAGGTATGCATTCATGTACTCAAAACAACAACCAAGATAAAGAACTGTTGCATCAGGATAAAGGAAATCCTCGTGTCATCTCTTTATACAGTCATAAATTTGTCACAATCCCTCCAGTCTCTCGGCCTGGCAAGCCTTCAGCTGTTCTTCATTTCCACAATGTTATATGAGTAGAAATGCAACCATACAGTAAGGCCTTTTCAGATTGGCGTTTCTTTCAATCACAATGCTGGATAATCCTCCTGAGGTCCATCCAAATTGTTCTGTTTATCAATAGTCTAATTTTCACTGCAGAACAGTGCTCCACGCTATACTTTCGCCTGTTTGCAGAACATTGGAGTATTTCCAATTTTGACCATTAATCTTTGCATACAAGTTTTTGTGCCAACATAGCTTTTTGTGGATAAATGCCCAGGAGAACAATTGCTGGGTCATATGTTAAATATTTGTTTAACTTTACTAACAAAGATCAACAGCTTTTCATGTGCTTACTTGCTGTTTGCATGTCCTCTGCTGAAACATCTATTCCTGCCTTTTGTCATTTTCTGAACTTTCAAGTATGCTTCCTATATTCCAGACTGATACATGGTTGCCAATAGTAATTTCCCTCAATCTGTAGCTAGTCTTTTCCTCTTAACCCTTTGAGAGAACAAAAGTTTTAATATGTTTAAAAAATCTTTACTTATTTTATTGGAAAGTCAGATTTGTAGAGAGAAGGAGAGACAGAGAAAGATCTTGCACCTGCTGGTTCACTCCCCAAGTGGCCACAATAGCTGGAGCTGTGCCAATCCGAAACCAGGAACCAGGAGCTTCTTCTGGGTCTCCTACACAGGTGCAGGGTCCCAAGGCTTTGGGCCGTCCTCCACTGCTTTCCCAGGCAGGGAGCTGAATGACGGAAATGGAGAAGCTGCAATACGAATCAGTACCCACATGGGATCCTGGTGCATGCAAGGCAAGGACTTTACCCACTACTGTGCTGGGCCTTTTTAAAATTTTAAACGATTTATTTTGCTTGCTTTGAAAGGCAGAGACAGAATCTTTTGTCTACTGGCTCACTCTTTAAATGGCCACAACAGACAAGGCTGAGGCAGGCTGAAGTCAGGAGCCAAAAACTTCATCCAGGTCTCCCACATGGGTAGCAGGGGCCCAAGCACTGCCTTCCAGGCACATTAGCAGGGAGACGGAACAGATGTACAGCAGCTGGGACTCAAATCTGCACAATGATTTGGGATACTGACATTGGAAGCAGCAGTTTAACCTACCGTGTCACAATGATGGTCCCAGAACAAAAGTGTTTAACTGGGAAACTTGGATGAAGTCTAATACAACATCTTCGTGTTACAGACTGTGCTTTCGAGGTGTCTAAGAACTTTTCAGCTAGTTCAAGGTCCTGAAATTTCTTCTTCTATGATTTCTTTTTGAAATGTTATATCCTTTACATCTTACATTTTAGGTTCATGTCAATTTTAAGCAAAAACTACTATAAAAGTGTGATGTTTAGGTCAAGATTCTTTTATTTCCTATGATTTATAATTTCTCCACCATCCTTCCTCCATTGATTTGCTTTTGTGCTTCATCAACATCAGTTGGGCAAAGTATACTGCCAATACTATACCATCTTGATTTTTGTAGCTTTATAGTAAGTCTTGCAGTCAGGCAAAGTGAGTCATCCAACTTTTAGTTCTTCAAAATAGAGTTAGTTGAATTCATTTTACACTAACTTCATTGTTCCTATAACAAATAAAAAAGAAAAGAGAGGCACTGTGGATGTGGAGATTCAGGGAAAATACAGTATTTATAGTCCATCCATACTAGATTAGTATTTTTGAAATGTTACTATGCTTTGGAAACATCTGGGCATTCATGCAAATTTCCAGTTTCTACCTGCAGAGACAGAGCTTGCTCAGCAATTGATTCTGATGTAGCCAACTACAAATTATCTCTTGAAATTTGTAAAACAATTGCATAGGGTGAAACAGGAACAAAAAACCCAAGCAACCTTTAGCATTGTTACTGGAATCTGAGTCCTCTTTGGTTTCTTTCATCTCCTGAATTCTCACTTTCATTTCTAACATATGTAACAGACCTGCCTCTTGTCTGAAGACATATTTATTGCTTGTGGCTATATATAATAAAAACAACGTAATTTTCCAACATAATTTTTACTATATCCTAAATCCTTTATTTCTGGAAAACCACACTTTGGAACTTGCTTCAAATTTGCTAGAACTCATTCTTTGGTCAGAAAGGCACCTACATAGATGGAACCACTGAGAGGCACCTCGGTACATTGTAGCAATGAAAGAAGACAGAAGATGTATGCCTCTCAGTGAGGGCAAAGAGTACAGTTGTGTCAGACCATGTTTAGCACACAAAATGAAAAAAAAAAAAAAGAAAAAGAAAAAGGCTCTTTTACCTCGTTTCTTCTCTTCTTCATTCTAGAGAAGAAAGTTCCTGCAGAAGCTCCTCCTTTTCTTGCTGCAGCTCCTGCAAATGCTGTTGGTTTTGCTCCAGTCTGTCTTCCAGCCACTGTAGCAGAGGCCCACTGACTGCTGACATCTGACTGCACAGATTCTTGGTGAACACTTAAACAGAAAAGACAGAGATGAGGAGAAACATTATCCACAGCCTAATCCCCAACAACAGCACTCCAATCATGAGCACAGAAAAAAAGTTGGGAGGAGGAGGTAGTAGGAAAAAAATGAGAGCAGGACTCATAAATGATTTTCAATGGCCAGCCAGGGGAAGACTGATAAGCTGAACAAGGCTATTTGTTTTGAGGCCATCAGAATATCCCTGGATTAAGAAGCCAGAGAGAAGTCATGCAATGCAGAGCACAAAGATAGTCAGCTCTTCCTTCTCCTTGGGCAAAAGGTTCAGTGACATAGAAAAAAAGTGAAAAACTTACAGCCTTATAGTAATCCATATTTCTTCTAAAGATTAGAATTAACATCTACATATTCTGTAAGGGTCTGAATAAAGCCTTTCATTTTTATTGTTTCAACATTTACTTACTGGGCCTGGCTTGATGGCTCAGCGGCGAAATGCTCGCCTTGCATGCCCTGGATCCCATAAGGATGCCAGTTTGTGTCCCAACTTCTCCACTTTCCTGCCTGTGGCCTGGGAAAGCGGTCGAGGACGGCCCAAAGCCTTGGGACCCTGTACCCGTGTGGGAGACCCGGAAGAGGCTCCTGGCTTCGCATTGGCTCAGCTCTGGCCATTGTGGCCGCTTGGAGAGTGAACCAGCAGATGGAAGATCTTTCTGTCTCTCCTCTTCTATGTAAATTTGCCTTTTTTTTTTAAAAGATTTATTTATTTTATTGGAAAGAAAATCATCAGTAATATTTCTGAAATCAGCAACAATATTCAAGGAAAACATTTTACCTGAGCCATTATGGATCTTGGTTACTGAGTCCAGATGTGTAAGGCTAAATGGATAAAATAGTTTAGGTTAGTGGCAAAGGAAACACTGAAAGGAAAACAAAATGGTGATGCACTATAACAAAATGATGAACTGCATGAGAGCTTTACCAGCTAAATTAAATTAATATGAATTATTTACGCTCCCATTGCTATGTTTTAATTATGAGGGAGATATAATTTTATTTGAAGATTCAAGAGACAATTCAAAGATACAATGATACAATTCTGAAATAATTATATCACTAAAACCTTAACACAGTACACATTTAATGGGCAAGACCCAGTGTTTGGAAACAGAGCTGTTAAGATGTTGTGGTTTACTTTATTTTCATATTTTAAAAAGAACTATAGCAGGAGAGAACCAGATGTTAAAAAGAGATTGTCACCATGGAATGTGAGAAGCCTGCTCTAAAGCTTTCTTACAGAGGTGAAAGGGAAGAGGGCTAAAGACAAAGGAGACAAGAAACTATGGACTAGTCCCGGCATAGGAGCAGGGATGAGTGAGGCGGGTACCTGTGGATCCTCCGGTATGCGTCCTGTTCCTCCTGACACAGGATTTTGGGCAACTCTACTGCTGACTCAAGGCATACTTTTCCAATGGTGACATGAGGTACAATATGGATGGGTATTTCAATTCTTTCATACCTGCAAGGTGATCAGTTCAGGTTGTTTTTTAACACTGAATTTTGTAATTCAAAGTTGTTTGTCCTTTTCATTGAGACTTTGTGACACAGCTTACTTCAAAGATTAAACATGGCTCTAACTCGTTAAGTGATTCAACTCCTGAGCATATAAAGTTCAAAATGTGTTCATCTGACAGCAAAGTGGAAGCCCACTTGCAGAGCCAATATTCTCTATTCCTAAAGATAATTCAAGACTACTTCTGCCAAATTTATGGAAGCCTTAGGAGTTCAAAGTTCTTATAATGTTTTCGCAAGAATTTTCCAGTGATCGCAGTGCATGAGGAAGAGAAATTGTAAATTCTTCAATGACTTTATCAGATTGATTCTATATAAGCTCATTTACATCTGTGGTCATTTGTTCTAACTTAGGGTTCATCAGTGGCCTTCATCTCCTGTTTTCTCCCCTGGGGGAAACATTTCACAGATGCCAGAGCGGGAAAAACAGATGTGCTTTTTATCAAAGCCAACCAATCTACATTCCACTGAAGGTACTCATACCGAAAACTTAATCACTGAACAATCCCATGGCACTATGAGGCCTCATTGGTTTGATGATAAAGCAACATGAACTCCAGCTCCTCTCACTCTTTTTCCAACCCAGTAGTGTGTCTGGGCCCTTTAACACAACTAGATAGAACACAAATTCCAAGAGACCTTTTTTTTTTCACACCCAAATAGTTAGGGAAGAATTTATGAAACAAAATTTCATGGTGGCTAGGTGGTTTGCAAAAGGCCACTTGGAATAAACACTATTACTGATGATTCTAGAAACGTTGAAGTAGTCAATGTGCAGCTGCCATTAGTTTACTTAACAATGTTGCTGAGTTTTCCAGCAACATGAGCAGAAATGGTTCTCAGAGGAAACCTCTAGAGCTTCTGACAATTTAAATTACAGCCCCAGAATCCGCACAGGTGAGAGTCCAAGCACACGCCAGACTCTGATTCTGATAAGAATAATCCTACTGTTGAAAACACCTAGAATATCTGGGCCAAGTAAAATGGGTTCTAAGCAAAGTCACTGTGAGAGCTACCAAGGCAAAGAGTAACTGAAGGAAATAGAAGAATCTAGAGACTGAGATTTAGGGACAGTTTTCATGAAAAGGTAGCTAGTAATTCTAGAGGAAGAAATTTATAATAAGTTGATAGAGGGAGGTGTTTGGAGCAGTAGTTACATTGCTTCCTGCGATGCCCACATCCCACACTAGAATCCCTGAGCTTGAGTCCGGAGCTCTACTTTGCTAAAGCAAGCCATGGGAAACAACAGCCGATAGCGCAAGTGGCTGAGTACCTGCCGCTCATGGGGGAGACCCTAACTGAGTTCTGGGCTCCCAGCTTTATCCTGGACCAGTGTTGGCTATTGTTAGCATTGGGGGAGTGAATTAGTGAATGGAAGATAATGATTTTTCTCTTTATCTTTTTTCAAAACAGGTTGAGTAGTTTTCAAAATGTTTATGGGTGTTGACTGATAAGACTGCAGTATCAAGGTGCAGCAGCTGAAATCCCAACAAATCAAAACAGAAAGTCACTGAAGAATTCATCCCAATTAGACTGAAGTTATAAATCTTCCATGGTAGCTGCCTGACGCAGAAAGGGACATGTGGTTTCTGGAGATTAGCATTATTTAGTCTAATGTCTATGGTTCTTTTAACAAATCTGACATAAGACAAAAAAGAGGAAGACATGAAGAACCAAGAAAATAATAAATGACCATGACAAAAAGTCAATAGAAGATTCATAGATAATATAATCAGTAGATAAAGAAGTTTACAATGACTACGAAAAATGTTAAAGGAATTTAAGGTGAAGTTGAACAAAAACAAATACAAAACCAGAAAAGTAGAACATAGTCATATAAGCTCTAAAAATGAACCCAATACAGTGACATCAGTAAAGTGGCTTCAGGCTGCAGTGGGAACAAGAGGGCAAAGATGCAAGGAAAAGAAGCAGCAGCAACTTGTTTAGGGAATTTTTAGATGACTAAAACAACATTGAGAATTCTATAAAAGAAATATTCTCAGAATATAAAACTCTGGTTGCTCTGAATGGTGAATGTCTTTCCTGGCATGCATCCACTCCTGTAAGAACTAGGAAAGGTGTCTTTTTTTTCTTTTAAACATTTCTTTATTTTGGGGGTTGGCACAGTATAATAGTAGACTAATCCTCTACCTGGAGCACCAGCATTTCATATGGGTGCCAGTTCATGTCCCGGCTGCTCCACTTCCCATCCAGCTCCCTGCTTGTGGCCTGGGAAAGCAGTCGAGGACGGCCCAAAGCCTTGGGACCCTGCACCCATGTGGGAGACCTTGGAGAAGCTCCTGGCTTTGGATCAATTCAGCTCTGCCTATCTCAGCCATTTGGGAAGTGCACTAGCAGATGGAAGATCGCTCTTTCTATCCGTGTCTCTCATTTCTGTAAAGTTGCCTTTCAGATAAAAAAAATATTTTTAATAGACTTTGTTTATTTTGATGGAAACATTAGAGAAAGAGATCTTCCATCCGCTGACTCATTCCCCAAATGGTCCCAGTGGCTGGAGCTGGGTCAGATTAGAGCTAGGAGCCAGGAGGCAGGAACTTTTCTAGAGTCTCCCATGTGGGTGCAGGGACCCAAGGACTTGGGTCACTTTCCATTGCTTTCCCAGGCACATTCATACGTAGCTGGAACAGCAGTAGAGCAGCCAGGATTTGAATCTGTACATATATGGGGTGCTGGCACCACAGGTGTAGGATTTACCCAATAGGCAATATTAGTGGCCTCAGTGATTATCTTAGTTGTCATAAAGATGCCCAATGGGCTAAATGAAAACAGATATAAACCACTAAATGAAATCAGAAAAGTCATCCATGAATTCAATGAGGATATAACAAAGATGTTGAAAATTAGAATTAGAATTACTGGAGCTAGAACACAGTAGGTCAACTGAAAATTTCACTGTAAAGTCAACAGAAGACTTTGTAAGTCAGAAAAGAATCAGAAAACTTGAAGACAGGTCACGGGAAATCAATAAATCAGAGGATCAAAAAGAAAAAATAATGAAGAAAGGTGAAGAGGGGCTGGTGCAATGGCTCAAGAGGCTAATCCTCCACCTTGAAGGACCAGCATCCCACATGGGCACTGGTTTGAGTCCCAGCTGCTCTACCTTCCATCCAGCTCCCTGTGTGTGGCTTGGGAAAGCAGGAGAGGAAGGCTGAAGCCCTTGGACCCTGCTCCCATGTGGGAGATCCTAAGGAGGCTCTCGGCTCCAGGCCATACTTCTTTCCTTTTTTATAAGTACTATTCCACTGGATGGATATGGAATTTGTCCATTCACAGACATGAATCTATACAAATCTAAAATCTGCATATGTAGTTTTTATTTTATAACTCACCAAAGAAAGAAATAATTTTGGTGAATTAATTACAATGAAGATACTGCTAAGATACCCAATATCTAAACTGTCAAAGATATTTCATCTCTTATAGAGCTGCTAATGGGTATAAGTACAAATATAGAGCTCTTAGTGTCTTACCAGCAAGAGAAATAAAACAAAAAAAATTAGAATAACCAATTCCCTGGACTGCAGATTAGCCCATTAACACACAGATACATCTCTGTCGTACTTACTCTGAACTCTTTTGAGCCTGTATGGATTGGAAGCAAGTGTAGAGTACTCGGCCAGTCTACAAAACAAACACACAAACAAAAACCCACAAAACAACAACAACAACAAAGGCAAAGATATGTCACACAAAGAAGGAGTAATCTTCAAACGAGGATAGCAACTTAGTAGACTCTAACTTAAAATCCAAAGTCGCCTCTGGAAGTGGAAGGTTCCAGAGATTCCAAAGACACAGAAATCAACTGATATAAGAAGCATCATATTCTCAGTCCACACAAGATGGCTAGAACCCAACAGCCACTTCAGGGAAACAAGGAATTGCTGACAAATGTGGAGAACCAAAAACGTAATAGATAGCATTTAAACTAGTATTTGGAAATTCCCAAACTTACCAATAACTATTTATAATAACAACAAATATGTAAGCATGACAAATCTGAAAGCACTTAAGTGAATTAGGTTTAAGGCATTGAATTTTAACATTTCTGGAAAGAAGTGATATTATATAGAATAATCATTAATACAGATTCTGAGAATATAACCATTGTACTAAATAGTTATACTCTTGGTATTGTTGAAAGATTTCGTATTGACAATGTCAAACAGTACTTTTCTTTGTTTGGACTGACATGTTAAAAATTTCTTGACATGATCATAATATTCAGAGAGAATTTAATTTGAACAGACTCCAAATAAGTAACAACAAAAGTAACCATGGAGCAAATCATTTAACTTCTCTGAGCGTCTGATCATTCATCAGTAAGACGTGAATATTCCCTATAGGCTTCTTGTCAGAGTCAGAGCACATGCACAAAATACTTACTAAGTACCCATCACTCAGTAAGTAAGAAAATGCTAGCAGTTGTGACTATTATTAGCTATCAAAATATGTAAAGAATCTCCATTCCATCACTGTGGTCAACCTCCATCATTTCTTGCAGAGGTCACTACAATAGCTTCCCAACTGGTGTCACTGATACCATGGATTTCACTTTCCCTCTCCAAGTCTATTGACGAATACAGTTCCTACAAGTTCTACTAAAACATAGTCACTTCCAGTAGCTCCTCAACTCAGTGACGAAGCTAAGGTCTTACAGGATCTGTCCCCACCCCATTATGTTTTAGTTCTGAAAAAAGATGACAGATTGAGTTACTGTGCAAATTGATACACTTCTGAGAAGAAAGAGACTAAATGACAAAACTGGGATTGACAGAAGCAAACTGGAATGTATGGTGACAGTCGTCCTCAGTCTGTTGTTGCCACACAATTTCCTCAATGCTCCACATTCAGTCTTTATACTGGGTCTTTATACTGGATATTTCCTCTGCCTGGCATGTTTTTCCTTCAAGAAAGTAATATGACCTATTCTCTAATATTCTTCAGGTTTTGACTCAATGATGTTTCTCATTGAAATATTTCCTGGCTATCATATTAAAACTGCAAGGATAATTTTCTCTACACAAACACATAGACAGAGGTAATATACACACACACACACACACAATACCTTTGTGTTTTTATCTTCTATGAAACAGGAGAAAATAAGCCCTACAAAGCCTTGATCCATCATCTGATACATGGCTTGTGTTCGAACATCTGCAAATACAGACAAAAACAGCCCACTCATGGGTGTTTCACTTTAAAATATACTATTAAGCTACAGTAATTAAAACAGCATGGTATTGACATAAAAACAGACATATAGAAAAGTGGAACAGAGATTCTAAAAGTGAACTGACACATTTCCAGCAACTGACATTTCATGAATGCTATGAACACACACTGGAGAGTCTTTTCTACAAATGGCTCTAAGGAAACTGAATGTTCACATGTAGAAGAACAAAACTAAACTGTCCATCTCTTATCATATGCAAAGACCAAGTCAAAATAAAGACCTAGATGTAGGACATGAAACTTTAAAGCTTGTAAAAGAAAACAGAGAACTGCTTCAGGACATTGGACTATGCAAGATTTTTTTTTTTTTTTCGGAACATACTCCCACAGTACAGGATATAAAGGTAAAAACAGACAAAGAGTCAAGAAAACATCAAAAGGATCATGTTGAACGAAGCCAAATCCACAAAGACAAACACTGCATGTTCTCCTTTATTTGTGGGAGCAATAATTTAAAAAACCAAAACCCAGTAAAATGAAAGAAATGCCCACAGCAGCATTGTTATAAATATAGTTTTGCATAATTGTTTTATATCTTTGTCAAATCAATGGTTAAGAATCTTACATTACCATAGTGCTAATAATTGGTGATTACTTTATAAGATACTGCACATGAATGAAATCATTTTCCATTCAATTATTGTTTATAATTGTTGTCTATTTCTACTAAACTAAGGTCTTTTGCTTTTTTCTTATTCTTCTAAGTATTAAGCGTTTTTTAAAGGTTTATTTTTATTGGAAAGCTGGATATACAGAGAGGAGGAGAGACAGAGAGAAAGATCTTCCATCCGATGATTCACTCCACAAGTGGCTGCAACAGCCAGAGCTGTGCCAATCTGAAGCCAGGGGGAGGGGGCTAGAGCCAAAGCCCAAGGTCTCCCACACGGGTGCAAAGTCCGGCTTTGGGTCGTCCTCCACTGCTTTCCCAGGCCACAAGCAGGGAGCTGGATGGGAAGCAGAGTTGCCGGGATACAAACTGGCACCCATATGGGATCCAGGGTAAGCAAGGTGAAGGCTTTAGCCATGAGGCTACCGTGCCAGGCCCAGATGCCCACATTTCATATTGGAGTAGAATCCTATTCTGCTTGCAACTAACCTCACTGCTAACGAGTACTATGAAAAGCAGTAGAAGATGGCCCAAATGCTGGGACCCCTGCCACCCACATCAGATTGAGTTTCAGGTTGACCCTGCTGCTATGGGCACCGAGGGAGTAACTCACCAGATGTCAGATCTTTCTTCCTCTCTGCTTTTCAAACATACAAATATAAATTAATTAGATAAATACATTTTAAAGGTCTATTTATTTCAAGAGCATGATTTTCCACCTGCTGCTTCACTCCCCAGATGGCCACGATGGTCAGGACTGGGCCAATCCAAAGCTAGGAGGTAGGAGCCCACTGCAGGGAGCTAGAGTAAAAGTGGAGCATCTGAGACTGGAACTAGTACAAATATGGGTTGCTGACACTACAGGCAGTAGTTTAACATACCATGCTACAATGCTGGAGGTAATAAATATTTTACTGGGTTAGTAAAATGTTAGAAAAAGTCTTCATTAAATAGTAAAGCTCTATTGTCTAGTCCAAGAGTATACCTGTTACAAAAATGTGATTTAGAAAGAAATTGCAAATATCAGTTACCCTCTAAAACTTGGTAATTCTCCCTGGGGACTTAGAAAGAGTGTGGAATGAGATTAAAAATATTTCATCAGAGAGCTCTTCTGTGGACAGCTTCTATTAAAGTGAATATATTAGATTTGTTACTAAAGGATGGACACGCAGAACTATCATGGTGGTGACTCTCAAGGGAAATCAGTTTATAGAAGTGATTCTGCTATAATTCAATTCAACATCCCAGAGACTAAAAGAAAATTTTGCTACATAAGAGGTGGGGAATTTTTTTTTCTGCCAAAGCCATCTGGGTGTTAATAACATCACCCACAAGCCATACACAAGGATTAATGTGGGGAGCCATGCAGTTGGGTCGGATGGCATGGGTGTGTGATGAGCATTGCTCCTTGGTTAGCAAGGCTACAAGGAGTTTCTAGCAGCGAGGCAAGGCCCGGTGGAATGTCTCTGGTCACCTCATTGCTGCCTCAGCCCATTGCATGGACACTCAATCACCTCTCTGATGTTTCATAGAATTCTCCTGAGGGTGGTATTGTTGTTTTTCTGCAAATGTGAAATGATTCCTGTAACTGGTATAACACCTCAAACTTAATAAAAGCATTCATCCTTTATTTGCATTTTCTGCTTTACAGATAAGCTGAAATGAATTTCAAAGGGTTAATATTTGAATAGTGACTTTCTCTTTTTTAATTTATACTTTTGATCATTTTTACTTTTTAAATGCATAATATCTTACACTGGATATAGCCTGTCATTGACAGAAAAGTTGGGGAGACAATAAGAACTTGTGACAAATCATTCAAATAACTAACGCTGCAAATAACAGCATGTTATTTAAAAAATCAGAGGCCAATTTTGGCCTACTCAAGAATTTGCATATATTTCTAGGCTTTAAAAATGATCACTTTATTTATGACTGTACATTAAGCTATTTATGTATGAAATAATTAGGAAAATGTATTGAGGGATTATGTTTACAGAGGACTTCATTAATGTGTCATATTTCTTAAATGTAAACATGTATTTTTAATGCATACTTAAGTATTGTTTAAGAAACTGAACAAAATTATACAGTTGCAGTGTTGTGCATGTTGTCAGTGACAAAATAAAGCCATTTTGTGGAAAAAAATAATTTTATATTTCATACATCCTCCTACAGGGATTTAAATTGCTGTTACTGTTTCATCGCAAACTTCTCACATTTTCTCTCTCGAGAAAATTTATTTATTCTCCATATTCTGAAGCTTTTGAGTGTCCATTTTTTCCTAAGTTCCTAGGGACTTTCTTTTTACCACAAAAACTTTAACATTTTCATTTTAACTTATTATCACACTGAAAGTAATTCTGCAGGTCTGTGGTGTTTCCAATTTCTCTTTCCTAAGTGGTTGGTGCTTAGTTCTTTGTGGCTGATGGTGATGCAAAGCAAATCAAGGTTGCAAGACTATGTTCACAAAAAAACAAAACAAAACAAAACAAAAATCACCTTTACAGGGACATTAACAAGCCAACTAAAGAATTTAAGGTCAATAATTTAAATAATCCTACTTTTCTTTAGGAAATTCATGCCAAAGACTATTTCGGAGCAAAAGCTCTGCAACTTGAGAAGAAAAAGATACATCCAGACATAAACCTACATATGCAGGGAATGCTAACAAATGTGACAATGGGAGAAGCAGATTGAGGCATTCCTTAAACTATTTGAGCTATTTTAAGTGGGAAATTATGACAGAATAAAATTCACGTGTTTTTTTATTATTGTTGCTAAGATTTACCCCTTCAAGCTGTGGACATTTGGCACAATGCTTACTTCCATATGACAGCACCTGAACCCAGCTTCCTGCGTGGAAGCATCCTGGGAGGCAGAGTTGATGGCCCCTGTCACCCACATGGGAGAGCTGGCTGTAGTTCACAGCTTCCAGGCATCTGTCTGATTGTCTCCATGTAAAATGTTGTTTTTCTAAAGTTTGTAGCTTCCCACTTTACCCTTTCCATTGAAAATACTACAATTTTATTAATCAAACATAGATACGTGCGGCTGGGCCCAGTACGGTGGCCTAGTGGCTAAAGTCCTCGCCTTGAACGTGCCAGTATCCCATATGGGCGCCGGTTCTAATCCCGGCAGCTCCACTTCCCATTCAGCTCCCTGCTTGTGGCCTGGGAAAGCAGTCGAGGACGGCCCAAGGCCTTGGGACCCTGCACCCACGTGGGAGACCTGGAAGAGGTTCCAGGTTCCCGGCTTCGGATCGGCGCACACCGGCCGTTGTGGCTCACTTGGGGAGTGGATCATCGGATGGAAGATCTTCCTCTCTGTCTCTCCTCCTCTGTATGTCTGACTTTGCAATAAAAATAAATAAACCTTAAAAAAAAAAAAGGACACCTCAGACCTACCACTATTATATTGCAGCAGCTTGGGTAAACCTCTCTCAGTAAGAAACAGAGCAGAGCTAATTATTCAATTAATTCAGTGATTTAACTGGGACAGAGCACCAGATAGTCCTTGAGGACCAATAAGAGGTTTTCCTTAGCCATTCATACTACAGTGACGATGAATGCAGAATTCACTACAAACTCAAGCCCATATGACTAGTAGTGTTCACAGTGGAAACAACACACAGTTGGGCTAACCTCAGCTTTGCCACTTACTTCACCCACCTGAGCCTTCATTTATTCTGCCATACAATAGGGGGTAAAGTCTCTACTCATGGGTTACCATCAGGATTAATGGAAATAATCCTTTGAAAACCATTGTAATGAATAATTAAGCGCTTATGAATATTAATTTGCTCTCCAAGTAATGTCATTCTACTTTCTTGAGAGACTTGTAAAGCAGAAAAAAAAGTTTTTCAAAAAGCGATAGATATCAAAAAGGAGCAAAGGCAGAGAAAAAGCAATCTACATGGATGGGGAAGCAGGCTAGAACACCAGTAGCAAGGACAGATTATGTGAAAAACACATTATAAAAGCCAGTTTTGTAAATGTCATTATTAACACTTTTGAATCTTCAGAATGGGAGTACTACTGGACAGTACTACCATTCAGCAACCAGCAATTTTCAGTTATACTTCTTTTTCTTTTTAAATATCAGTCCATTTGTCAGGCTTTAGAGTCTTCATTTCCTGAATACATATGAGTAATGGCATGCTGGGACTTACTCCATTTTTATGTTTACCAATTTATTTATTTCTATTTGAAAGGCAGAATGACAGAGGGTGAAAGGCAGAGAGAAAGAGGGGTAGAGAACGTGAGGTCTTCCATCTTCTGGTTCACTACCCAAATGCTTGCAGCAGCCAAGAATGGACTAGGTCAAAGGCAGGGGCTATGAACTCCATACGGGTCACCCCTGCAGGTGGCAGAGACCCAAGTACTCAAGCCACCATCTGCTGCCTCCCAGCTTGTGTGTTAGCAGACAGCTAGATGGAACAGAGTAGCCAGGGTTCGATATAGGAGGTGGGTGTACCAAGCAGCAGCATAGCCTATCACACCACCTTTTGTATGACATAAATGACATAAATCATTACTTCAAAATCATGGAAAAACATATTAAAATGCTGACATCTATTGAAGGATAATGAAATTTTGGCTTAAAATAACTATAGCTTATATAATTGAGCAGGAAAATGATACTTGTTTCTGAAACCAATAAACATTGCAACTTCATCATACTTACCAACATGTGAAGGCCAAACAGTTATATGAGGATGGGAATGATACCAGCCCACAACTCTCATGGGGCGACCTGTTAATTCAGCCAACCTGTGTGTCTGTCAAGGTATTTTCAAAAGGTGGAAATAAAATTTCTGATGTTAATAAGGACTCACAAAGCATCTTAAAGTTTAAAATAAAGCCTATTACAATTTAATGGCAACAGAAGGATGAATGAAACAATGGGGACACTCAGAATTTCCTACACTGTCCAATTAAAGGCCAAAGTTTTCCTAAGATTTATTTTGTTTTATGTTTGATGGCAAAATGACAAAGAGAGGGACAGACACAGACACAGACACACATAGACATGCAGACCTTCCATGCACAGCTTAGGGTGGGGCCAGAGCAAAGCCAGCCGGGCCTGCTGTGCAGGCAGCAGTGGCCTAGCACTTGGGTTGTCTTCCAGTGCTTTCCACACATGCAGGCAGGGGGCCAGGTTAAAAGTAGAGCAGCTGGAAGACACCAGTGCCCCACTATGGGGTGCTGACATCATAAGTGGCAATTTGAATTTTACACTACAACAATGGCCCCAAGGGTTTTTATTTATTTGTTTACTGAAAGAATCCACGTGTCACCTACTATTGTACATAGTTAATACAGTTTAGATCCTGTTTGATCACTCAAATCCCCACCACTGTGCTACCTGCAAAGCTTTAGAAGTCACTTCCGTTATGAACTTATGAAGCGGTCACTTCCTAGACAGCTGCTGCTGCTCTTCCAACAAATGCCAATTAGTCTTCCTGCCAATGACTTACTTCAACAATTCTTTTTGTAAAACCAAATCTGAGAAACAATACATTTTAAATATAATGCACATTTCAGTTTTCAAATGCTGAAAAATTATTTAACTTTACATACATCTACTCATGTACAAAGCTATTTAATTTCTTTTAGTTCATTTCTTCAGCTACAGACTGGGAGAAATAATGTTTCACATAACAGTGAAGCATAAATGAGGTAATCCACACAAAGTGTTCTCTCTAGTGCCCAGCAACTAGTAGTAGCTTAATAAATGGTAATTGCAATGTTAAAGTTAGCAACATGAAACAATAACTCGAGCCATCGGCCCCATTTGGGGGATGGACTAGCTTCAGTTTGAAGGTATAACAGATAATCATGTAATACATCGTCACGGCCTCAGATTTGATCTCAGTAAAGTTTGTGTTTTAAATACAAATGACTGGACTTTCTGTTTCAGGCCAAGACAGTCACAGAGACTAGACTTACCTTCCTGCCTCAAATAAAAAACCTGGACAACACACAGGAAGCAACAATTTTCAAGACAGTAGTCAGCATGCAAGGAAGGCCACGTAGATGGGAAACAAACAACGTGAACACTGGAGAAGATATCTAGGCGAGGAAAGAAAGTTTGTTTTGGTGTTAGCAAGGCTCAAAAGGAACAAACCAATCGCAAGCAACTCAACAGCTTCTTGTACACAGCTGAACAGCCCTCTAGCCTGACTGCTCTCTGGATGTGTAACAAAACAGAGTTACATGTATCAGGAACAATGCTCGGGCTCCTAATCTAATTTGTAACATGTATCCTTTAGGGAAAACTATGTGAGGGGCACTAAGATCTGTCTGCATGGTTTTTGCGACTTTGTATGACTTTGTAATTGTGTAAAAATAGGTTTTAAAAATTAGAGATGCCAAAGGTATACAACAAATCCAGAAATATAATTACATAGAAATATTGAAACAAAACCTTGACTGGAAAACCAACACACATGCCATGGATGAAATAGAAAAAAATCTTCATCACAAAAGACCAATTTTCTTAATATCTAGAATTCTTGTAAGTTATTAACTTACAACAGAAAAATGGGCAAAAGATATCAGATAATTCAGAAAAAAATTAAAACGACTCTTTAAAAATGTAAATAGCTGATCAAATTTACTCATAAGAACATCATTCGTTAAAATTGCAAAGATCAGATTTTTTGCTGATCTGATTTTCCACAACCAGTCTTTGATAACCTATGACATTACTGAGCATTGAGAAACAGGTTTCTTATATATTACCGGCAAATCTTTCATACCTACATGTACATATCACCTTTGCCCCATATCACCTTCTGAAATGAGCTCTACAGAGATGCACATATTTGTAAAACACAGAGTATATATGTTATTTACTACATGCCATCATCAGGATCAGACAGTTCTATATAATGAAGAGACACAGTGAATGAACAAAGGAAACAGTATAAGCTAGCATTAAGTATTAGATACTTTTCTCAAAATGAAATAGTTACATATGATTTTATATATACACTGAATTCATCCATAAGAATACATGAAAAACTGCTAACTTGTTCATATCTTAAAGACCGTCACTGGCAGAACTGGACACAGAGGCTGGACAGAAATACTTTCTATGCCTTTTTTGTATTTTTTACACTTCATCTCAGCCAAAAGGCTGAGAAGCGATACCTTTTTTGTACTTTTTCAAGCTTATTGCTATAGACGTGTACCATCGACTTTTAGAAAGAACTGTCTACTTGACCACAATATTCACCACTTCAATGCCACTGGTGTAAATTTGTTACAGCTAGGGTATACTGTCCAGATCACAGGAAGCAAATGTCCTATATGATCACACTTGGATTATATTTAACATGGAATATCACATTCAATTCTTAGAATGGCAATTTTTGAGGGGAAGTCTCAAAGGAAATCTTTCCAAAGGGTAAAGACTAAGATCACGAGAAACTTAGAAATCCCATATGAGAACTGTAAGCAAGGATCAGGTGGAAAAGGAAGAGGTATGAAGACAGCAACGCAGCAGGAAACAAACAACTGCATCGAAAGGGTCAATATTACGATTTGTTACCAGCTGCCAGAAAGATAAATGGGAAACCTAAGCAGAGTATTGCGGCCTAGAAGCCCAGAGCATATAAAAGCTTCTTATTGACTTCTAAGGATATCTCTGCCTCTGTTGAGGCTGCAGACAACTGCTCTGGAGAAATCTCCACTCGGTCCTTCCTCTTGTCAGAACGTCGCAATATAATGACAGAATGAATGTGAACAATTCTGACAGTGTCAACCTAAAGAAAAAAATCATAGAAAAGGTTACACATCTCCATTCGCTTACAGAGTGGTATTACATTACAATAGCAGGTTAAGGATTCCACTTTATAACTCACAGTTTTCTCATGGTTAATGAAATGCTTCAAGATACCCAACCTCAACACACATGAGTACATTTAATAAGAATTTTTAAAAAAACCTGCAAAGCTAAATTTAGATCAACAATGGAATTTTGCTTTGAAAAAACAACATAATTATTTGATTTACAACCATGTGCAAGACATTGTGTCACAGAAAGGAACAAAAAGTGTTCAAAATACTAATCACAGGTCCTGGTGTAGCAGCCTAGTTACTAAAGTCCTCCCCTTGCATGCACCGGAATCCCATATGGATGCTGGTTCTAATCCCATGGCCCCACTTGCTTTCCAGCTTCCCGTTTGTGGCCTGTGAGGGTGGTGGGTGATGGCTCAAAGCCTTGGGACCCTGCACCCGTGTGAGAGACCCAGAAGAAGCCCTGGCTTCGACCACTGCGGCCACTTAGGGAGTGAATCAGTGGATGGAAGATCTTCCTCTCTGTCTTTCCTCCTCTCCGTACATCTGACTTTCCAATAAAAATAAAATAAATCTTAAAAAATGCTAATGATACACTTGAGCAGCAAGTAACATACATGAAACTATATTAAAATAATGTAGAAAATGAACGCTATGAAAACTCGGAGGAAAGAAATCACTTAGATTAGAAAAAAAATTTTTATAGCAAAGATAGGCAATTACATCTGCTCCTTGACTGCTGCTAGTCTCTCCATCTACAGGTAACCAAAAGAGCTTTGAAAGCAATCAAAGGTGGAAGTGAGTTATCTGGAAGAGAAAACAGCTAACGGAGTTGGACACAGAGCTTGGGCTGGAATGGAAGAGGGTAAGTCTGAGAAAATCAAGGGGAGACTATGCAAGGGTCTTGGATGATTTGAGAAAAAGCTGGAAGGATGGGAATCATTTTAGATAGAAATAAGATGAAGTCCGGGACTAAGGAGATGGCAGAGAAAGACAAAACTGATTTCAGACAAGATACGGCAGCTTATGAACCACGGGTGACAGGAGACAGAAAATTTCCAGGTTAAAATGAGGCTGATGATAGGAGACAAATCTTAACTTTAGAAAAGTAAAGGATGGAAGACGAACTCAATTTCAGATCTGGGACGAGAAGATTTATAATGTGGCAAATGTTAGCAGGCAGCTGAGATAATAGATCAGGCTCAAACAGAATCCATCGGGGAGTCAATGAGGTTTTTATGAATTGATTAAAAAAAAGAGAGAGAGAGAGAAAGAAAGTGTGGAGAGAAGGAGCAGAGGTCTGAACATAAACTAGGAAGCCCCAGACTCCTGGGTTCAGCCTGGTCCAGTGGGTACAGTCATGTGGGGAGTGAACCAGTGCATGGGCTGGAATAAAACAGCCTAGGAAGACAGGCAGAGAAAGCAAAATTGGAACAATAAAATGATTCGAAACTTTCAGCAGAAGTTATGAGCCTGGCACTGTCAGATGTTGAAGGCTTTTAAAGACAGATCTGCTATCTACATCACAGCAGCCACTGGGCACACAGGTCTACTGAGCCCTTGAAATGGGGCAAGTCTGAATCCAGATGTACCACAGGTATGAAACAGACACTGGAATTAAAGGGCAAAAAAAAAAAATGTAGAGTAGCTCAACATTTATAGACTATTTACTATAGTAATCCTTCACACTTATTATATCCAAAAGGTCATATAAACTTGAATTAAAAGATAAGTTTCTCTGAGAGCAAAAAAATTGAGAGCCACACACAAGGTTTTGAATGTTTTGAAGATACTTCCATATTTCTCACTGACAAGCAAAGAGTTTACCTCTTTTCCACATACAGACAAGCAAAGATTTTGTTTTCTATAACCTGCTTTCAACTTTAAGTTTTTCAAATACAAAAATTTAAAGCTAGTGATCCATTGAAAAGTCTGTACAGCATCTCAAAAGACTTGTATGTTCTGGCACTTTCCCCTATATATACCACGTGGTCCCATTTTATACCTCGGTGCCTTGCACACACAGCCCTTTCTATCTAAGACGCTTTGTACTTCCATTCTCCCTCACCTTGCGAACCCTTTCACGTTCTTTCAGTTTCCAAATTTTCTCTTCCATATGACTTCTTTGCGTAATTACACTTATTCCTGCTAGAATGTATACTGTTAGGTTGTGATTTATATGCACAACTTTCTCCCATAGCAGAATGGAAGTACCTTCAGGACAAGGACTATACAGTATCTAGCAGGCACACAGTATACAATAAAGAAGATTAAAAGCAGAGTTGGCAAACCTACGACCTTACAACATAGATAACAAGAGGCCACAGAGAAAAGGACAACAGCTTACAGTGCTAAAAGACAGTATTTGCCGAGAACTCAATATTCAAATGTTTCACCCAAAAATGGAAAAAAAATAGACATTGCAGAAGACCTAAAATGGAGAGAATTCATCATGAGCACAGACATACTAGAGGAAGGAAGGACTAACAAGCACTACAAAAGGTATTAAATATGTGGGCAAATACAAATACCTACAATGGAAGGCAACGATAATCTAAGAGGTGGCAGGCTATACATGAAATTAAAATGTTCCAAGAATCAAGTACAGATGGTCTCTGACATAAATGGTTTAGCTTATTTTATGATAGTTGTTAAAGTAACATGCATTAACAAGCTTGGTATAAAAGCAAGTATACACTAGTAGTATCAGAAGATGGAGACTGAGTAGTGTTTCTTGCAGACACGCATGTCATGTGACAGAGTCCCTGAAGAAGCTGTGGCTTAGGACAGGAAGAGAGATGCTTTCTTTGATATGTGTTCAGGTGTAGAACTTTGAATATTGTGGGACTAAGTATATGTAGTTGTTGCTTGGTAGTTTGCTAGGAGGGGAGGAAACAATTCATTTTCATTTTAGTTTACAGAAGTTCCATATCTGGGATATACTGGAGAAAAACATGTACTGGTCTTCTACCATAACTAGGCTGAGAAGCATTATATTAGACCCTTAAAAAGGCTTGGGTAAGAGCACACAGAAGGAAAATCAAGGGAGACTAGGAAGCATGAGTAGAAACTGGGGTTCAAGATAAAGAGATAACTGAGAGCTAGATGTGAAGATCTTAAGGAAGGTGGGAGAAGAACCAGAAAATAGGCAGTGAGAAAAAGCAAGAGAAGGTTAGTGACAGTTAACTATGTAAACCTGATCCACTAACAATAATTTGCTACCAAACAAAACCCCACAAAGAGGTCTTCTTTCTATATCTGATTTGACTAGAAAGAACCCACACAACACAAACTGAAATCACCCCATAACAGAAATCCCTTCCCACCTGCCAGGTTCCATCACGTAAAATTCTAGCACACATACCTTTTCTGCAACTGTGCGCATTTCATTTCCAGTATATGCAAATTTGAAGTCACTCCTGTTGGGGATAAATTAGGAAAAAGGGAACTAGGGCATTGAATATTTTTAAAAGAAATTAAAGTAAAATAACAGGACTAACAGTGTGTAATGCAACCTTAGTAAGACGATAGAAATAAGAACCAGTACTAAAGCTGCACTCATACAAAGCTCAGTTCCCAGAGTGGTAGGTATTGAGGATGTAGGGCTCCGAAGTATACTTTGCTATGCTTTGAAATTAATAGTTACCCAAAGGTTGAAGCAGGTCAAGCTGCGAAGCTGCTGGGGATCTGTGGGATGTGGAGGGTACATCACACGGGGAGGCAGAAAGCCAGAAACAATTTGCATGCATAAACACAAAGCCAACTGCTGGTATCTCACTGACATTTTATAGGAGACAAAGTTAAAACATATCAAGCACAAAAAATGGAAACTAGCAAAATGCACTGCTAATCTTTGCAATATCCCGCTTTTATATAAATCAAGAAAGAAATTTCTCAGGTTCATTTCCGATTTGATCCTGCAACCATATTTCTCAGCTAAGGGCACATGCACATCTGAAGCAAAAATTCTTCGGTAAGTAAGAGCTGGAACGAAAGACACAAAAAAATTGAACCATCAGACGGAAGATCTTCCTCTCTCTCTCTCCTCCTCTCTGTATATCCGCCTTGCCAATAAAAATAAATAAACCTTAAAAAAAAAAAACGTACCAACTAGGGAGCTTTGCTATTAAAGAGACTATTTAAGATACTATGCATACATATCATTTGTTACAAGTTTCAATAAACAGTGACTTAGAAGACATGCGTAGAGCAACATCGTCTTACCTCGTCTCATCGTTCAACTAGAATGGGAAAAAGTAGAAAACGTTATTGCTCACATTATGGTTATGGCTGTTTCATGTACAGGGATGCAATTATATGAGAAATAGGATATGAATGGCTGGAGACTGTGAACAGCTAAGGTGCATTTCCTCATCCCCGTTCCTCCCTGTACACCATTTCACGCAGCGCAAACTTTAGCTTCCTTTGAAAGTCCCATGGTTTCTTAGGTTCTGGGATCTGCTTTGTGCAAATCCGTGCTTCCCTAGAGGGGCAGGTAAGGCCTTCTAAATGCGGTTTTCTGCTTCCCAGGACTCTGATGTCTTCACCATACTATGATGTCTTTTTGGTCTGACCTGCAGTTTTTTTTCAAATGGGTTAAATAACCCAAAAGCTAAAGGAAAGCCAGGTCCTCCCGGGCGTTCTGCAATATCGCTGGGAGCTTGCGATACAGCTAAACGGTGGACAAGGATCTGCCAAGGTCCTGGTGCTGCCGGCCCCCACCCGGGGCCATCCTAGGACTGTGCAGCAGGGTTCCAGCAAGGCTGCGTGGACCTACTTACCTCCCCTATGCAGAGTCCCATCACCTCCTCCTTCTCTGTGCTCAGAGCATGGTTGAGACAAACTAGGAAGGCGTCAGACTCGAGATGAACCGCCTGCACTGCCTGTACCACCTGCATCGCCATCTTGCTCAAACCCAGCTCCCGTCCGCCTCGGGCCCACTCCAGCCTGACCAACCGGCTGCTCGGGTGCAGCCTCCCCCGCGGCCCTGCTCCGAGCTCCGCCCATCTCCGGCCCGCAGCGCGCCCCTTCCTCGGGGGCGGGGCTTGAGCTGGTGGGGGCGGGGATGGGCGGAGGGGGAGTGCTCTACGGGGGCGGGGCGCGGCTCGGGCCGACGCGCGGGGGCGGGCCCCCCCAGCAGCACCTGGGAAGCAGCGGTTGGGGCAGGCGTGCCCGTTGGGCTGGCGGGCGGTGGCCGGCCGGGGTCGACGCGACGAGGCCGAGCGACAGGGGTGGCAGGGAGGGGGCGCTCTCGGGCCACAGGCGGCCGTGCGGGTTCGTGGAGCGGCTCCCGGTGGCCTGGGTGGACGCCTCCGCCGCGCCGGCGCCCATTTTCCCCGTCCGCTAACGGGAGTGCTGCGCGGCCTACACGTCTCAGGGGCAGCCCTTTGAGGCGACGTCGCCACGGACGCCAGCCTCCTGAGCCAGGGAGACTGTTTTTCGCAAGTCGGTCCTAAATAGTTACGATTTTGTTTTATTTTATTTACAAGTCGCAGCCTTTGAACCTTGTACAACTCTCCCTGGACCACTTCCGGTTGCAGGCGATCCGGCTTGTAACTTCGGTTCGGGTGACCTCGGCCCGGGATGCCCCCCGACTGGCCACGGGCTCTCGTCGCAGCCGCGGCTTGAGTTAGTTGGCCCCGGGCTGGGGAATCTGGAAATTTTAGCCTAGCGGTTGTTGAAGCGGAGTAAATAGCCCAAGAAACATTATATTCATGTGAGTAACCTTCTGCAGAAACAGTGCTACACTGTGTCTGAAACAGTATCAGCTTGGTGGCTACTACTTTGAACAAAGGCCTGTAGCCACCTGTGTGATACAGGGAACGGGGAATCGGGAGGCCTCAGTTGTGCTCGATTTGTGTAGACCACATTTGGCATCCAGGATGCAACTCTTCTCAGCATTCCTTGTCTTGACGATATGGTGAAGTTATATATAAAAAAGAATTGTATGGCAAAGTTGCCGAGGGACAAAACTCCAGATCTTCCCGCTCACAACTTTTTGATATTGTGTGTTTTTGCAGCGATTCTAGAGCAAAGGAAATTATGACTATATGTCGCCGCCTCAGCCTATTCACGTGGATGTTTGTTGATTTCTGTTTGTATTCTACCTGGTTGCAAAGCCATTCCCAAGGTGCTGCTTAAGAAGAGCTGACGCTTTGCTCTTTTCTCCGAAGTCAGTGCCAGTGCAGCTACTCCCAAGTACTGCTCCGATGCAGAAGTGATCTGTAATAGATGAGCCAAGCACCCCCGTTGGTACCTAACGCTCTGTGATGATACGGTACATATTTTGATGAGCAACTTTGCTAATGATGAAAGCTGGAAATTTTTCAAATGTGCAAATTACATTGCACTCATCAAAATGTGCCTACATTTTGTTACTAAGTCATTATTTGCAGTCGCTGTGTCTGCCTGGTGGCTCTGCCCTCAGCAGACAAGAATGGGTAGTTTGCTGATTGTGTTTGTCGATGGGATGTCTTCAGCTTTGTTTGTCCCTGGGTTTAGGCATCGCAGAATTATGTTCTAATTATATTATAATCATATTATGCAGTGGTTGGATGCCTTTTATGACTGAAAACATTGAAATTTATTGTATTATTTTCTTTATTTGAAAGTGAGAAAGAGAAGGATAGACAGAACTCTTCCATCTACTGCTTCATGCCACAAATGCCCGCAGCAGTCAGAGCTAGGTACACATGAACAGGAATCTGATATAGGATGCAGGAATCCCAAGTGGTGACTTAACTGCTACACCAAATGGTCACCCCAGGAAGGTTAGGAGCAGGCACTCTACTGTGTACTTACCTATCCAGTGTACATGATTGCCAAAAATGGAGTCAAGCTTTGCAACTGCCCACATCATAATGCTCCGTGAAGCGTATGCAAATCAAATGAGTCAATAGATGTAAAAATATGTCTTCTATAAGTGCTATTCTGACTGACATACCCTTAAATTTCATGTTATACATTAGGAAACTAAGATGGAGAGGAAGTGACTTGCCCAAGGTTACAGAGATAGGAAGTGGCAGGCTCAGGATTGATTCATGGGGCAGGAACATTCCAGGGCCAGTGTTCTGGGTGATTTCACTCATTGTAATGAGATCAGATTATTACTTGGCTTTCAACTAAAATAATTGTGTTCAACTAATTAGTTTCTAAAACCCATCCAAACACCTGAAAATGAAAGCAATCCATAGTTTGTTTTTAAAATGAAAGAATTCCTTGTCTAAAGTAAAAATCATTTTTGTAAATTACTACCCAAAGAAGCACTTATGTGTTATCCATTTATAGCCCAAATTACAAAATTGCAAGCTGAGAGTTGTCTTGTCTAGGCCAGTGTACTCTCTGGCCATAGCATCAGGGTGACTCCCATGAGAACAGGGTCTTTAACTAACTGGATGAAAATGCTTCATCTAAACATTTTTTGGAAGCCACTTGTACTTGCAGCTGGTAATATTTCATCAGTTGCACAAGTTTATAGTCCATGCATTGGGTTGTACTTTGGATCGGAGTTTATCCTGAGGTTTTTAAGTTCATCTTACTTCAAGGAGTCCTGAATTTGTAAACAGCCATTACGTGCAAAAACAAATAAAAACAACAAACCATGTTCTGTAACCAAGTGAATTTAGGAAATGCTAAATATCATAAATTTCTTTAAGATTTATTTTATTTGAAAAACAGTTATAGCTAGGAGAGGCCAGGAGAGAGAGAGAGAGAGAGAGAGAGAGAGAGAGAGAGAGAGAGAGAGAGATTTTTCAATCCACTGATTCATTCCCCAAATGATCACAAATGGCCAGAGCTGAGCTGATTCAAAGCCAGGAGCTCAGAGCCTCTCCCCCGAGGGCACAGGATCCCAAGGCTTTGGGCCATCCCCGACTGCTTTCCCAGGCCACAGGCAGGGAGCTGGATGGGAAGTGGAGCAGCTGGGACATGAACTGTCATGCTTATGGGATGTTGGCATTGCATGCAGCAGCTTTACCACCTACACTGGCTTAACCTGTTATGCCACAGTGCTGCTGCATCCCCCTTTCTACTTGAAAAAGAAATTAATTGGGCACACTTAATCTTCCATGCCCAAAATCTAGGCTTTAATGTATTTTATTTGGACATTACTGGGTTTTTCTTTGTATCTGCTTTCCTAAGCTATGGAGAGGAAGAGAGACAGAGTCATTGTATCTGCTAAATGGGAAAAAAGGAGCTTGAGAAAAGATATATAGTAGAGTAGCAACAAGCTTATGCCTGGACAATTTAATCTCTAGCCATGGATGATCATAACTGCCGCTCTGGCCCTCTCCTCCCACTGTACATGTATTTATCTGCTTGTGGAAATATTGAGCAGTAAGATCAAGAAGTGTATCATTGCTGTTGAACAGCAGGCAGCATACCATTCTGTATTTGGGAGGAGACAGGACTTATGAAATGAGAAGATTAAAATATGAAAGCTGATTTATAATTAGCATATAAATCTGCACTTTAAATAAGTACTACCTACAACAGCAAGAACTTTAGGAAGCTTTCACAGAAGAGGCAGGCCATGGGCTATACAATAATATTAAGATAGGCATGGGGTCCTTGGGTGGCATTACGGGCATTGTATGAAATGAGAATATTCGCCTGGCATTTATCGGGAAATATAGTCCAGATACAAATGGTAGTGATGGTGCTTGCTGGAATTAGTGAGAGAGGATATGCACATGGAAGAAACCCAAGGTAACTCTTAAGTTTTGAGTCTGTAGGATCAGAAGAGGTGGTATGGGAATTGGTCCCACCTTAGATGAATTTGAAATGTGAGAACACATGTACATGAAAACTAAGGGTACAAGTGGGTAAAACAAGTGTGATCTGAGATGAGTCACAAACAGCAGATCATTTGGGTGTGTCAGTGTACATCATACTTTCCTTTGACAGAAGATAAACGGTTTTCAATGACAAGCAGAGAGAGAAGACAGAGAAATTGTTGTCCTTGAGAAGAGAATCTGGTTTAGGTCAATACCTTAACGTTTCCTGGTCTGCCTCATGCTACAAAAGGTAGAAAGACAATGAAACTGTGCCATGGAATCCAGAGAGGTTTTTCTGGCCTTCTGCTTTGGAGAATCAAAATTAAACCTATACCTCTGTGGAGAAAAGGGCTTCTGCAACATCCTATAGCATTATTAAAATGAAACAAGGACATAGATAAGCAGCTGTCATTTGCTCTCACTCATCTCCAAATCACCATGGTCCCTACAGTTTCACAGCTTAGATGTTCCATGAAACTACCTTAAATATTTTTGCTGATATGAAAATTATCTGCTGGAAGTGGCCAGCTATTAGAAGTAACCTGTCTCTTAAACTGACAAACAGGTTCTTTTCCTTAAAACGAAATTTTATTTCAATGTAGAATGCCATGAATATTATTTGACCTCCAGAATGTTACCTTCTGAAAGGTCACTGGAAGTGGCTTTTGCTTGCCTGTCTTCCTGCCAGAAGCCATGTCTTTAGGCATGCTGTGATGCACATTCTGCTGCTAACTGCATTTTGCTAGATGCTGCTTTGTGAAGTCTTGCCCAGCCTCCTACAGTGCCAGTTCCACGTTCCCACAGAACTCATTACTTATCCGAATTCTTGAATGTTTTGCTTTAAAAATTAGCATTAAGAACTCTGCGTCAGTGTCACTTCAGTTGTCTTGCAAAAAGTTTCATGTGCCCTTACTTGTATTTAGGCGATTCAGATATAGATGAAGTTTGATTCTGGGTGGTAGTTGCTAGTCCCAGGTCACCTTATTCATTGCTGAGTGCATTCAAACCCCAAAAAGTCACACCTGTGTCCTGTGCGCGGGTGCTGCAGGCTTAGGTGGAGAAAAGCAGGGCTAGAATTGGAACCCAAAGCCCAGAATGGCAGGAGAGGATGTGGGGGCTCCACCCGATCACCTCTGGGTTCACCAGGAGGGTATCTACCGCGACGAATACCAGCGCACGTGGGTGGCCGTCGTGGAAGAGGTAACTGTTTACATTTTGTTTATTTTCTTTTGGTTTCATGCAACTTGTTTTTCATCAAGTCTCAATATTCTGAAGTCTTGTTTTATTTTCAATCATTCCTTTCCATTAGGAGACGAGTTTCCTAAGGGCACGAGTCCAGCAAATTCAGGTTCCCTTAGGTGACGCAGCTAGACCAAGTCACCTTCTTACCTCGCAGCTGCCTCTCATGTGGCAACTCTACCCAGAGGAGCGCTACATGGACAACAACTCTCGCTTATGGCAGATACAGCATCATTTGATGGTACACAAGTTGCTCAACCATTCTGCATTTATATGGGGCTCTTTTAGGAGAGTGAGTACTCTATTAAACTTGTTGTTTTTTCACAGGTCAGGGGAGTACGGGAGCTGTTGCTTAAGCTTTTGCCTGATGATTAACGTGGTATGTATTCCTGCCTCTTCCCATTTCCCTTGTTGTTTTCACTCTATTCAGTTGTAGTGATTTTAACGATTTTTTTTTCCAGGTGCTGGAATTCTAGGAAGATATGCTCCTTTGTTCTGTTCAGTATATGGCAATCACTTCATCTACCACTGCAGTGCATCCACCCTTGAGCCTGGTGGGAGGGAGTGGGTTGAAAGACTGCTCACCAAACACAGAAGTATAGGAAGGGTCATGAAGACTACTGCAAGTGAAACTACAGCGAGGGTTGTGCAGGCAGAAAGCGGGTCAACAACAGCACTTAGTCAGGATACTTAACATGAAATTGACTCCTTTGGAGATTGCCATAGAGCCTCTAATGGACATCATCGGCTGGAACTGGGATCTGATGAGTCCCACAAAACTCAGCACCTGCTACAGAACACATGCCCTGATCATCAAGGACTTGGTCTGATTTAGAGAGAAGAGAGCAGCTCCTAGCAGCATCAACATCTATTTGTCGCATATTTGCCCTGCAACAATTCACCTGCCTTTCCTTCTCCCATCCTGTAAATATCCTAAGTTTCCCCCAGTGTTTCCCATCCCAGTACTGACCTAATTTGGATCTACTGAGAACCTAGGATGATCTGGGGAAAAATGATTATTTGCATTGGTGAAATTAACCACAAAGGCTGCTAGGCCTTTTTTCTTTGTGAAATTATGCCTTCAAATTATTAGAAGCTTCTGATCAAAATAGTGGGCACATAAATTTATTCTCTTGTTATAGATATTTTAAAAGAAGCTGATTTCTATAAAAGCTTAAAACATTTTTAGCAGTTTAACTGCCACCTGTTCAGGAAGCAGTAGCAGCAAATCTTGCTAATTCCCAGGAAAGCACTTGGCTATTCTAGCCTGACATTGATTTTATAATATTCATGACAAGTCCACTGAACTCAAGGTCTTTTTCCATGTAATGCTCTATCTTCCAAATCTAATGAAATGAATATTATAAAAATACACTTGATTCATCCTATGAAGGGAAAGAGTATTTCTTAGTGTACTTATTTTCCAGCAATTGTAAGGGCATTCAGCTGGTCTAAGAAGAAAATTCCATGGAGAGGGGCTTTTAAAATCTTGATGGAAAAAAGCAAAATAAAAATCATTTTTCTTGTTTTAGTTTTCTGGATATGCCGCAAAAGGATCCGTGCCAGAAACCAGCCTGTGAGATAAAGAAATGTTTACAAGGTAGTATGTGACCTATGAAGAGGCCGGTTACTTTTATTGGCCTTTATTAACTTTTCTCAGGTTTTAACATTTACGTAATTAACATATCCTAAAGATTTTCTACATTGTATTATCAAAGGCGTAGAAATAAAACATGATGTTATCGAAGCTAGGGGTTCTCAGTCCTGGTTGTACATTAGAATTACCCAGAAAGCTTTAAAAACTTGCACACAGAAATTGAAGTCAGGCTTCCTGGGGCTAGGTTCTGGGTAGCCAGAGTGATTTGTGCCATCTGTTAGGAGGGAGGGACTTTGAAAATAGTATTGGAATTCAGGCTGCCGAAGTCAGCAACTAACCCTTTCAACTAAAGTATGTTTGATATGATTTGTCTACTTGGCTTTAAACCAAATGGTAAGTTTGGCCAAGTCTTAAAGAGGGTTTTGTTTGTTTGTTTGTTTTGTTTTTTAATTAGCAAACGATCATTGCCAGAGAGCAAGTAGAAAAACTGGATTTTTCCATTATGAAAATAACACATGAAATGAATTGATCATGAACATTTTCCATTCACATGTTAATGGGGAAAACAGTCATCAAAGACTTCGCACCAAAAGAAAACCTTTGCTTGTTTCCTTTGTTTCCTTTGACTTTTAACTTTCATTTCTTTACTTGTGAGAGTCAAGCAATTTTATAAAATCTTCTATAATCTAAAAAAATCATATCTTTCTTCCCTTCCTTTAACTTTAAAAAAGTGACGAATTTTTTTTCCACTTCCAAATTTCTATGGCTAAGGGAAAAGAATCAAATGATAAAAGGGATGGTTACACCCCTTGGTACGAGGCGAGTTGAGAGCTAGAAAGATGATAAGCAGCATTATAAGGGCCTTGCACACATTAAAACATTTAATATAACACCTATTTTGTAACTCTTCTGGGGTCATATAACTAACTACAGTGGGAATTTAAACTCTGCTTAGTCTGACTACAAACCTGAACTCGGCCACCTTGCTGCACTCCTTCTAGTCAGAATTGTCTTTCCTGTAATTCTGATGCACCTTGTTCTGGTACTGGAGTACTCAGACAAACTATAGCTGACTTAGAACCTTTAGCTCAACTTCTCAATTAGCCTGGAATGTAAAAATGTTTTCTGTAACAGGCCAAACAGGTACTATGGCCAGTATTGGAGGTCATAACATCTTTTTCTGTTCTCTGTATTTACAACCTTTTAAAAATCTGAACAGTTAATTCCTGGTTAAAAAAAAAAAAAAGTTGAATATTACCCTTAGGCTGGATTCTGGATTTGATCTGCACTGATCAGTAAGATTGTGACCATGTCTGCCTGTCTGTTTTTCAGGCAACAACGACATGGAATCAAAGTGTCAGGCTGTCATTTGAGAACTGCGTAAGTGTTGTGCTCGATATCCCAAGGAAAGAGCTGTGTGTGGTCTGTTCGGGATTTAAGAAGAGGAAGAAAACCTCACATGGAAATCTCCATCAAAAGTTCTACTGAGAAGTTCAACACTGCTTCATGTTTCCAGGAGCGAGTTTTGTTTATCCTACTTTCCTGAGGCCAGGTAGCAGCAAATAGCAAATGAAAAAGTCAACTCTAGGAGAGCAGAGATAAATGTATTAAAACACAACTATGTACGATGTAATAAAACTAAGCTGCTAAGATAACCCTGTTTAAGTGAAAATTTCATTTTGGTATTAAATGTATTTTAAGATGACTAGACATACTTATTCATGAATTCTCTTTGGCATTTGAGTTCAGTCTACTAGTATCAGTCATAAAATTTAACTGACATGAGGCTTACGTAAAAGGACTCACCCTTCCAGCATCTTAAAGCGTGACATTGCTTATCAATTTCATGCTAGATACAAGAACCTGCCTTCTGCTTCCACCTCTGTACTACAGTGTCTAGCTAGTGTAAGGCCCTTAATATTTTCTCAGTGGTTCTTGTAATGTCTAATGATCCCAAGTTCATCATAAATGAGCTGAAGAAATTTTCTTCATTGTGAGTCAGGGTCTAAATCCCTAGGTGGCTCATCTCTGCTCATCCAGATGGAATTAACAGAGCTGCTGAGGGAGCCAATTGGCACATGTCACTTCCAGCTTTCCTCAGATAGGGGCCCAGACCTCAAAACTAAATAGATGACTATATAATAATGAGAAAAGTTCTGCAAGATCCTTGATGTTTGAATTTGTTATTTATTTGAGGCCAACTGTTACTGTTTAAACAGCACTCCTCAGTGTTTGTGGTCATGGCTGTGGTCAGATATAAAGGCTACATATGCTAGGTTCCTTTCCTGACTTCGGAGTTTTTCATACAATAATGTGAATTATGAATCTTCTGAAAGGACTGCCACATGCAGTCCTTGCCAAAATAGATCTGTGTTGCAGATGGCTTCTCTTCAAGTGCACTGACTCCAACCACCAAGTGCACGTGGTGAGCTGTCCCCGGGCGGTCAGCACGCCATTTGGCGCCAGCCTTTACCTGCTGGCTGCCCAGCTGTGAGCTCTGGGGTTTTGGTTCTTTGAATCGCTGCTTATGTAGCTCCACATTGAACCCAGCATACTTCTGGGATGTGAATCAATCCTATAGATTCCCAATAACAGAGTAACTTTTCCTTTGAAGAACTTGTAATCACTGAACAATACTGACCACCGAACACCAGTCCATGCAAAACCTAAGACTCGGGGCTTGTCTAGCAGGACCATATCCCATTACCTGACATGATGGTGGGTCAGGAGACAGGTCACATCAGGCAGGGCCACGACATTAACTAGCATGCTAGGAAACCATATCCGGGGGTAGATTCTGTGGGGGATGTGTGGGCCAAACTCGTGGAAATTCTAGCCCCACTGGTTAGCTCAAGAGACGGGGTGGTGATGGACTAAGTTAGGTGTGACCAATCAATCACAGGTTAAGGAACTGGACTGGTCAAGGCAGCAGCACCCGAATGTGCATCCTGAATAGGGTGTTTGGTGGGCCGGGCTGCAGCGTTCATCACCAGCTCATACAAGGCCAAATGGAAGGCCAGACTATGCTGGACACTGGCATGTATGAGAACCGGGTCTGGGAGCGGGTCAAGTGGAGGAACTTGGGAAACTCCCCTGGTGGGTCATAGCTCCTGCTATGAACATATGGTCCAGACCTGGGGGTCAGACAAGCTGGGCAAAGTAGCTCCAACGGCTGGCTGGCCAATGTGTGAAATGGTAATGGAACAGGGCATACCGGGCAGGACTGAGCAAAACCTTAGCCTATAAGTAAAATTAGAAACCAGGATGGAGCACAGGGCATGCCGAGCTATGCTCTTGCACTTGCTGGTCTGCGTGAGCCAGGGATGCTAAGCCACAGTGTCTAAGGCAGGGGTCAGGACAGGAGAAGGGCTGTGCCAAGCTGAGTCAGAGCAACCACTGGCATGCGTGTGATCTACAACTGGGAACAGGCCTGGTTGGGGAGCTAAAGGGGCACCCTAGCTGGGTTGAGATTCACACTGAGGAGCATGGGGGCTGTGTTCTGATCTGGATACAGTTGTAATCTCCCTTGGCACAAGTGTGGGCTGGGATTGGACGCACCAGGCTGGGCCAGACTCCAACACCATCTGGTGCTCTGGAGGACCAGGGTAGATGTGGGACTGGCTAGGCTAGGTCTCAGCCCCTACTGAGCCATGTGTGAGCCGTATTTGGGTATGGACGAGCCGTGGCTGGGCTGAAACACCCAACAGCAAGAACCAGTTTGGGTTGAAGGCCAGTCAAGAAAAGCCACTGTTCCTGCAAGGACAGGAGGTGAGCTGAGTAGGGCTGGCCCATGGACCCACTGGTATGCGCGAAATCTGGCATTGGGAGGCGTTCTGATGGAGGAGCCTGGGCAACTCCTCTAGCAGGACAGTCCCTGCAGGTAAGCGCAAGAAACATGATAGGAAACAACCCAGAATGGGCCATGGAAAGTTTCCCACTGGTATACATTTGGCATGGGTCGGGGGCAGACCAGGTTGAATCGGTTCACTCATCCACTGGCAAATCCAACCACCAGAACAGAGTGTGGATCGAGTCAAGGATGGTTGTGACAAAAACTAGTGCACATCACAGAATGCCAAGGTGAGGTTGCCTGTACCAGATGTGACTGCAGCACCCAACCAGTACATGTGAGAACCAGGAAGGGAGGAGGCAGAGACAGCAGGGGGAATAAAGGGGGGGGGGTTCACTTGCTGGACAGCTACTCCAACTGGAGAGCGTGAGCTGGGATGGGGGCAGACCAGACTAAGCAGGGCTACAACAGCTGTGGGCCTCATGTGGACCAGATCAGGGAAAAGCCAGGCTGGGCTGGTTGACCCTACTGGTGCAAACTACAATTAGAGTGTGTGAGGGTTGGTTGGGCTTAGCCACAGCATCAGCTGGCAGAAGCTGGCACTGGGGGCTAATTCTGTCAAGTTAAATCCCAGAACCACTTAGAAAGTGCATAATCTGGGAGTGGGAATGGCCTGGGAGGGAAATAGTGGGCTCCTCCCTCTTGGGTTACCACTCCCACTGGAGGGCACGAAAACTAGGACAGGAGCTGGAGTGGCTAGACAGAGAGACACCCAACAACATCCGTGAGGGCTGGATAGTTGAGCTGGTAAGATGGAACTAGGCTTTAATACCATTGACATGTACAAGAGCCAAATGGGATGTGGGACAGACTGGACTACTGCTACACATACTGGCAAACCAGGGTAGGGGGCAGGCTTGGTGGGAGTTATTGTGGGTCTCTCTGACTAGGCTGCAGCTCCCACTGGCTGATGTGAGGGCCAAGTACGTGCTGGGCAGAACCAGGCTGGACTGCAACACACATTGGTTCCAGTGGAAGTCGGGGCTGAAAATAGAACCAACCCAGCAATTGCAACCACCAGCTGATTGGGGGATGGACTGTACCGGGCCCTGTACTTGCTAGAACATACAAGAATCTGGTCTTGGAACACCTCAGACAAAGTTTCTTTGGGGATCTCCCCAATCGAACTGCCAGACTCAGAACCCTAACCAAGAAAAGACAGAAGACAGAACAAGTCAGTCAACCACCTCAGCTATATGTTGGCAGTGAAAAACTGGGCAAATGGAGACTCTATGATGGACTATGTCAATCAGTGGATTCTTCAGCGACCTCATCGTGCTTAGAGTGGCGAGATTGGCAGCGATTCATAACCGTTGCACTATGAAACCACTTGAGCAAGACCCTCGGAGCATGCCCCACATCTGGGACCTGGGGTGGGTGGGAGACTGGGTGGGGCTTCTCCCTCAATATCCCCCTTTACCTCAGGTACATGAAGGAAACAATATGGAACTAATAGTCTTACCCATTTTCCTGTAGCCCTTGAACCTTTTTACCCTAATTAATCCTGTAAAGATTGTCAAAAGTATAATAAAAAATGGAAAAAAATAAAGATGACACAAAGATATAAAAAATATAAAAAGATCAAATAAGTTGCTTTTTTATTATAAAAGCATTTTGAGTCAACAATTTAAGTTTCACACTGTTTAAAATGCTTTCACTAAGTTTTGTCACTCCATTTAGTTTCAAAAGCTGCAGATCAATGGCCCTTTTCTTTAAGCAGTCCTGATTTAGTTTGGGTCAACTGATCTACTGGAAGACATTGATTTAAATCTTGTTTATGTATTATTATGACACACAGAAGAGCTATAAGAGAAGGCTTAACATTTACTGAGCGCTCCTTGGGTATTTGGGGACTAATCTCAAGCTTCAGTGGACAATGTCAGGAAGAGAAGAGCTATGTTCTCACTCCACTTCCAACACAGGCGTGTAAATCAACTTTGAGTTTAATTAGTGACTGACCTCTTGACTGGAACACTGCTTTTCCCGTTGTGATAGGGAATTCGTTGGATGATATTTTGGTGCCAGATGAGTATCTCATTAGCCTACAACTTTTCATCCAATAGTTTTAGCATCCACTGATGGTACCCATTTTGCTACAGTACAGCAACTTTCTTCCTTGATTACACTAAGCATTCCTAAAACATTTCATAAACTAATATTATACTGTGTTCAGTATCCAAAAGACCTCTTGTAGTATGTCACTTAATTTAAAAGGCCTTAAACTCCTGTTAAGACACTTGTTACAGCAGAATAATTTTATTAGCACGAACTTTACATTTCATTGGTTCCTGATCTTCACTGCTTACTGGAAGCATCCAACAAATTTTGAAACCTTGGGCTTCCCCAGTAGTACCCAAGATATATGAAATCACAATTTGGAATGAAGAGTTGGGTGACTGCCATGAACAGGCAAGAATAAGAACCACTGTTTTCAGTAATCATGCCTTTACTTAGTCACTTTATTTTTCAAAAGATGTACTTATTTGAAAAGCAGTTATATATAGATGGAATAGAGCGTCTGGGACTGAAACCAGTATCCAACTTTTACGCTTCAACACCAGACCTACAATTTCATTTTTTTAAATATGAAAAACTTGACTTTCAGCAAGTCAAGCTGACTTTATAGACAGTGTATTTTTAAAAGTACAAAAGTGTCAGTTTTCTTTAGCAAATAGTACTGTTAAAATCAATTATCCCAGGGATGGCATTGGGGTGTAATGAGTTAAACTGCCACTTGCAATGCTAGCATTCCCTATCAGAGTCATGGTTCAAGTCCCAGTTGCTCTAGTTCCTATCTTAATGCAGATCCTGGGAGGCAACAGGCAGTGGCCCCAATACTTGGGTTCTTGATGACCATGTGGAAGACGAGGATGAAGTTCCAGGCTCTTGGCTTCAGCATGGTCCAACCCCAGCCATTGTGGTCATGTGGGGAGTGAACCAGTGGGTGTAAGATCTCTGTCTCTCTTTGCCCTACCCTCTCTGCATGTCAAATAAATATATAAATATTTTTATAAGAAATTTATGATCCTCTATGAATAAAGGGATCACAAATGTAAGCCACATTATATGATTTTTAGGAAAATCAGGTCTATAACTAAAACAGATTGTCTGGCTAGTTCTTGAAGAGATCATGCTAATGTGTAAGTGACTGAGCCAGGGCTGCTGGGTATCACAGGAGTAAGCACTGGCTCCCAGTGCGGTATTCCCATATGCCCACTGGCAAGGGAGGCAAAAAAATCTCTGACAGGTTGAATGTCCTTTCTTGGAACCATATGAATTAAGTGCTCAATCCTTCCTCCAGTCAAGTAAAAATGCCACTCCTTACCATTCCCTTCTCCACCTTCCCCCATCCGGTCGCCACCCCTAACTCAAAAGGAGGTCCTACATCTTACGGGACTGGTGGAAACAGTTGTCTCCTCCAAACAGGCCCTGTTAGTCCAATGAGAACAATGCATTCAAGGTGCAGTACCTAGCCCTCCTATCACCTTGGTTCTATACAAAGGAGTGGTAATTGTTCTTGTGGGGAAGCCTTATGCCTCATGTCACCTCCTGAAGCACAGCTGCTGCTATATCAGAAGTTTTCCTAAATGCTTCAATTATGGCTCAGCTAAACCGAAACCCTAAGTGTGTATATAACAGTTCAACCTCCACACCAGCTCTGCACAATCACAAATAGGTTGTGCTGCTCACTAAAGATTTCAAGGGAGTTTAAATGACCTGCCACTTTTGGCTGCACTTGCCAAGAATTGCAGAGAAAACACAAGGGCCAAAGGCAACTTCAATCCCGCAGAGAGGTCAACTCTCCCTCACATGCGGTCTAAAGGGGTACAGGACATTTCCATTAGTGTTTGTTGTCACAGCTCCACTGGTGTGCTAACTCACACAAGTAGAATGAAATGGCTGTAACCAGGATTGCCACATACAGCATAACCCAACGACCCAGGCATCAGATGCAGGAGGCAGAGAGGGGAAAAAAAAAGAAAATTAAGACCAGATTAAGGAAATTAAGAGACAGATCAACAAGGGGCCAGCACCATGGCGTGGTAGGCTAAGCTTCCACCTGTAAGCACCAGCATCCCACAGAGGCACCAGTTAATGCTGATGAAATGAAAGAATTTTTGGTATAATACGTTGCTTTTATAATTTTTAAAACTAATCCTCACCTTTTGAAGATACATAGTGAAATACGATAAAGTGATTCTTTAATATTTGTTTCACAATAGTTGATAAAATACACATAGCTATGACTTGATGGTTACCATACAATGACCTCTCCTGTTAATCTAATACCATCAAGTTGTACAAAAAACTAAGTTCTTATAGAAAACACAGCATTATGACTTGGGATTGATTAGTACATACATGCATACATATATATGACAAAAATGTTATGATATCTTAAATACTGCAATCATGTAATCAGAGAAATGGAAATACAAATTTGACACACCCACTGATAGTGGCTTACATGTTATATTTCGTAGAAGCTAGGTAAAGAAATAGCACAATTCAGGAGCTAAGGCGATCCCTAACGCTTCTACAAGATGAGAAAAATACTTCCCATCTCAAAGCTCAATACCATGACAATTAATTCCATAATGTTGTAAATTGTTGCTGATGTTATGTTGGGGCTTTTAATTGGTCGGGATGATATTCTGCCAGCTCTACCTTCAGACCAGAGATGATCTCCCCAAGAAACCGTTGAATGTATCTGGACAATTAGATGCTGGACTCTTTGCTTGGTATATGCTTGCAATGAAAGAATCTCAACTGAATTTGAACTGTAATACTGCAACTAGGTGGAGGAGTCCACCATGGGGGGAGGGGAGGGGGAGGGGTTGGGGGAATTCCAGAGCCTATGAAACTGTGTCATAAAATGAAATGTAATTAATAAAAATTTTAAAAAAGAGAAAAAAAAGCATTTTCTATAAAACAAAAAAATCCAAGAGCTTCTCTCTCATGATGATTTTACCATAAATAACTCCTTTAGAAGCAGCCATTAAAATTCATCATCCTATATTACAGAAAACATTTCTGGATAATATCTTAATGGTCTTAAATAATCCATCAGGTTTTACCATTCAACAATGCATTTCTAGTTGTTGATTTCTGTCAACACCTTCCCTCCAAATACAATACCTTCACCACAACACATATCTTGAGCACAAGTTCATTTCATACTCAGATTGTTCAATTATACTACTTATACTGCCATTTTTGTTGGGATAACAGCAGGTATTAATAGCTCTACTTATATAATCTAAAACCAACTGAAAAAGAAAACAACAAAATCTTTCATGCTCAAAGACAAATGTATTCAATTCCTTTCCATGCAGCATATAAGGTTCCTATGTGCTAATGTCTTCCCCACCCTGCAACACTCTTGCTGACCTAAAGAGTGGCTACCTAGGGAGTGTACTTAGAGGACAGCTAACATCTACCATCTCATCTGTATCAGTTTCTACCCACAGATGCCAATGGAAGCCTTTTAGAGTTTCCACAGCAGCGAGGAAGAGGAGGGATTTGGTATACTATGATGGAGTGTTGAGGCTGCTGGCTGGAGAAAACCAGAACACATGGAAATAAAGTCACCCTCCTTAAGATGCCATGCCGAGCAGAAAGCCTCCGAGGAACCCCCCAGTCACTAGAACATTCTTCTTTACAAATGACACCACCTGGGAAGAGGAGACAGAACAATAGGTTATTCTGCCAAGCATGAAAATATTACAAATCATCTCTATCACCTATGATGAACAGGTAAAGTCATAACTCCACAAGATCCTTACTTCTCTACCATCTTGAAAAAGTCACATTTATCTGATGCTCACAGCATTACTTGGATACCCTTTCTGCTCTATCAATCTTGTGACTGTTACCCTTAAAAAGTATTCATGTAGACCTGGCGTGATGGCTCAGTGGCTAAATTCTCACCTTGCATGCATCAGGATACCATATAGGTGCTGGCTTGTGTCCCAGCTGCTCCACTTCCCACCCAGCTCCCTGCCTGTGGCCTGGGAAAGCAGTGTAGGATGGGCCAAAGCCTTGGGACCCTGCACCTGTGTAGGAGACCCGGAAGAAGCTCCTACCCCCTGGCTTCGAATCAGTTCGACTTGGGCCATTGTGGCCACTTCAGGAGTGAACCAACAGATGGAAGATCTTCCTCTGTGTCTCTCATTCTTTCTGTAAATCTACCTTTAATATAAAAATAAAAAAATCTTTTTTTAAGATTTATTTATTTTTACTGCAAAGCCAGATATATACAGAGAGGAGGAGAGACAGAGAGGAAGATCTTCCATCCAATAATTCGCTCCCCAAGTGACTGCAACTGCCGGTGCTGTGTCGATCCGAAACCAGGAGCCAGGAGCCAGGAGCTTCCTCCAGCTCTCCCACACGGGTGGAGGGTCTCAAGGCTTTGGGCCATCCTACACTGCTTTCCCAGGCTACAAGCAGGGAGCCGGATGGGAAGCAGGGCTGCCTGGATTAGAACTGGCGCCCATATGGGATCCAGACGCTTTCAAGGCGAGGACTTTAGCTGCTAGGCCACAGCGCTGGGTCCAAAATAAATAAATCTTAAAAAAAAAAAAAAAAAGAAAAAAAAAAAAACGATAGAGCATCTTCCAGGTCTCCCACATGGGTGCAGGGCCCTAAGGCCTTGGGTCATCCTCTACTGCTTTCTCAGGCCACAAATAGGGAACTGGGTAGGAAGTGGAGTAGCCTGGACACGAACCGGCACCCATATGGGATCCTGGTGCTTGCAAGATGAGGATTTAGCCGTTGAGCCACGGTGCTGGCCCCGGGGCCAAGGTTTTTAAAGTTATACTTTTTTTTTTTCACTGAAACTTTATTGTTTAAGCATTTATAAACAGTAATTGTAGAAAAATTTTTGATAATGCTCGTAGTGTATAAAATCAAAAGTTTATAGTCAATGTTTGATTGTTAACTCACAGAGGGATTTGTTATAAACTAGCTAAAAGTTTTAGAATTGCTTCAGTCCTAATGTTCATGTTCCTATTCACAGCCTGGCAGCATCCTGGGCCCCAAGAATGTAGGGGCTCTTTCCCTGATGCATGGGTTGGCTTTAGAACAATTTTAGTTTGTTGGTGTATTGGGTTCTCTTGCTGCCTACTACAGCTGCAGCTGCACTGTATTTGACCAGGGCCTAAGCTCTAGGCTTGTAACTTCCTTCTGAGAAACTCCAGAGAAGACAGTTTGGACACGTAGACATGCAATGTTTTTCATGGAGACTTGCAGGCAAGTCACAGTCACAATGAGTACTAGACAGGCTAGTGCCAGGGGCTTTTGTCTCCCTTAGGGAATATGTGATTTTGTAGTTACAAAGCAGCTTGGTCTCTGGGTCAGTGCAGGCCCACCTGGCAACCCAGCACCACCTGAAATAGGAGGAAAAGGTTTAGGGTCTGAAAAAACTGCAAATCAATATGTAAAGGTAAGATTGTCCATATATTCATGACATGATCTATAAGGCTAAGAGTTTTCTTACATAAATTCCTGACACACATGATGCATGACATTATAGTCTGATATTCCCACATAATCCGGGAGCTGATCAGTAAATCTGAAACACTGGGGTAGCTTGTGGTTGGCTCTGACATCTTGCAGCCGTCAACTCTACTTGATTGAATTTTGTCATTTCTCATTCTCCCAGCCTTTTTCTCAATGGATTGGCTGGAATGTGACAGCAGTGGAACTAAAAGACACTCTACAGCAAGCTGAGGAATGAGTACAAATTGAGAAACTTAAAAATAGTAAATGAGAGCAAAGAAGCTGTAAATTTCTTTTTTTCGTCCCTTTAATGGATGGTGGCAAAAGACAGAGTTTCATTTAGGGAAATGTCAGCTTGTGAGAAGTTTTCTTGGTTGGGACATGAAGTTATTGTAGGTGGCTTCAAAAAGCCAGTGGGCCAGGACACAATGTTGAATATGTTACCCAGATGAATATTCTTTTTTCCAAAAAAAAAAAAAAAAAAAAAAAAAGATTTAGGGCCCGACGGCGTGACCTAGCGGCTAAAGTCCTCGCCTTGAATGTCCCGGGATTCCATATGGACGCCGGTTCTAATCCCGGCGGCTCCACTTCCCATCCAGCTCCCTGCTTGTGGCCTGGGAAAGCAGTCGAGGACGGCCCAAAGCTTTGGGACCCTCCACCCGCGTGGGAGACCCAGAAGAGGTTCCTGGTTCCCGGCTTCGGATCGGCGCAGCACCGGCCCATTGCGGCTCACTTGGGGAGTGAATCATCGGATGGAAGATCTTCCTCCCTGTCTCTCCTCCTCTGTGTATATCCAGCTTTCCAATAATAATAAAATCTTTTAAAAAAATAAAATAAAATAAATTATTTATTTTTATATTAAATACAGATTTACAGAGAGAAGGAGAAAGATTTTCCATCTACTGGTTCACTTCCCAAATGGCTATAACAGCGGAGCTGCGATGATCCGAAGCCAGGAACCAGGAGCTTCCTCTGGGCCTCCCACGTGGGTGCAGGGTCCCAAGGCTTTGGGCTTTCCTCCACTGCTTTCCCAGGTCACACGCAGGGAGTGGGATGGGAAGTGGTTCTACTGGGATGTAAACCAGTGCCCACATGGGATTCTGGTGCATGCAAGGTGAGGATGTAGCTACTAGGCTATTGCACCAGGCCCACATCTTTCTATCTCTCCCTCTCTTCATAAATCTGATCTGCCTTTCCAATGAAAAATGAATAATGCTTCAAAACCTTGGCTCCATAGTACAGGAGAGACCCTCAGTGGCTCCAGGGCAGACCTGTATCACTGCAGGTGATGGAAGGTGCCAGTCACCTTCTTGCAACCGTGATTCTGCCAGTCAGTGCACTGATTTCTTTAGGGGTTACCAAACTATGCAGCCCATCAGGCAAATCTTGCCTGCCACCTGTTTATAAATAAAGTTTTATTATCACACAACAACATCCACTAGCTTAAATACCACCTATGGCAATTTATACAACTAAGCAGTGCAGTGCTTGGGACAAAACCAATACAGTACACTAGACTGCAAATACTTACCATCTGGTCCTTTCCAGAAAAAGTTTGCTAACCTCGCAGCTAGACATTACTACTAGTTATGTTTAGAATAAGTTCGGATGTTTTAGAGGCATGTGTGCATACAGACAAAACATGACTTAAATAATCCTAACAGCAATACATCTTTCCCTCACATGGTACCACTCCATTCCTATAAGAACTAGCTAACATGCACTGACAAGCCCCATTATGTATCAACTTGCACTTGCACTCACTGACAAAGTCACAGTACACTATCATTAAAAATGCCTCTGGGGCCCGGCGAGGTAGCTTAATGCCTATATCCTTGCCTAGTATCCACAGGGATTCTATATGGGTGCTGCTGCATGTCCCAGCTGCTCCACTTCCCATCCAGCTCCCTGCTTGTGGCCTGGGAAAGCAGTCGAGGATGGCCCAAAGCCTTGGGACCCTGCACCCATGTGGGAGACCTGGATGAAGCTCCTGGCTCCTGGTTTCGGATCGGCTCAGCTCCGGCAGTTGCAGCTGCTTGGGAAGTGAGCCAGCAGATGGAAGATCTTCCTCTCTGTCTCTCCTCCTCTCTGTATACCTGACTTTCCATTAAAAAAAAAAAAAAACTCCCTCTGAGTAAAGATATTTCATCTAAGGTTAACCCATCTATACATTACAGCTTTTGTCTCAGTACTTTTACTTACTTGCCATCCTCATTTTAAAATCTATTTTGATTGGAAAGGCAGATTTAAAGAGAGGATAGAAAGAAAGGAAGAGCTTCAGTCCCCAAGTAGCCACAATGGCTGGAGACGAGCAAATCTGAAGCCAGCAGCCAGGAACTTCTGGGTCTCCCATGCGGATATAAAGTCCAAAGGCCTTGGGCCATCCTCTATGCTTTCCCAGGCCACAGGCAGGAAGCTGGATGGGAAAGTGGAGCTGCTGGGACATGAACCGATACCCATATGGGATCCCAGTGGTTGCAAGGCAAGGATGTAGCTACTAGGATATTGCGCAGGGCCCTTATTTGTCATCTTTAAAGCTTAATCTGTTGCTGAACTACCACTATTATCTACCTTGTACCTTTCATGTACAAAGTCTCACCTCCTCAGCTTTGCTCTTGACTTCAGTTGGTATTTGGTTGCTCTTACGGATCTTCAGTTGCTCTTTGGCTTTCTTCATGTCCTTCTCTACTCGTTGCCAGTCAACTTTGATGTACCCAGTGTGGTTTGCAAGCTACAGTTTGAACAATGACAGCAAGAAATGAGAACCATAGGCTTGCTATTTCTCTGTGTCTGGATGAATCAGACTGTAGACTGTCAAAACACTTCTGACTTTTCATTTTGTAGACATTTACCATCTGGCTCTTTGTATGACCACGCCATTCACTCAGCACCCACCCTACAAGCTCTCCACGTGTTATGGGAAATACACTGGCTTTCAGTGACTGCTGGAAATTCTTCGAACTTATGTATATTCTAGCTTCTCCTCTACACATTTTTAAATTTGCTCTAAAAAGCAACATGATAAGGTGAAAATCAGAATAAGTAAGTCAAACTGCATATGCCTCCCCAGAGATTTTTTCGCAAGTGATTTCAGGTAATGAATAGTGGGAAAAGTACATCCAAATACATTTTTGGGGGTATGTGTAGTTCCCCTGAAAAGAGCAACAAGCAGCACTAACACTAAGTGAGGACCATTTTATCAAGGTAGTTGGAAAAGGACAGCATTGAATCATCTATGTAGTTTGCTCATGGATTAGTGTTATCCAAAGAAAGAAATGATTGTAGCTCTATGAATTCACAATCATATACACACCTAATACAATATTACTCAGCCATGAAAAAAATGAAGTCCTGTCATGGGTAGCAATGTAGGTAGAATTAGAGAATATGTTTAGATGCATAAACCAAGCACAGTTACTGCATTTTCATGCACAGTGCAATGTTTAAAAAGTAGACTCATAGAAGTAGAAACTGAAATGTTGCTTGTGACAAGTCGAGGAGGAGAAAGAACAGGGCAGGGAGAAACAGAGGTCAAAAAATGGGCACCAAAGTACATAGAATGTTTTGGACTACAGATACCCTACCATGCTATAGAACAAAAAGAAAAGTTGGAAAGTCCTAACAACCAAAAATACACATATACATACAATTGGAAACAATTAATTCCCTCTCAATATCACCTCTGTCTGCCAATTTTTAACATTTACTTATCTGAAAGGCAGAATGCCAGTGAGTAAGAAAGAGAGAGATAAAAATAGATACCTTCCAGCTGCTGGTTCTATCCATATGCCTGCAATAGCCGGGGCTGAGCCAGGCCAAAGTCAGAAGGCCTACACACAACTGGGTGTATCTCATGGGTGGCTCGGATCCAAGTACTTGGGCCATTACCTGGTGCTTCCTTCCCAACTTGTGCATTAACAATGAACTAGAAAGAATCAGGAGTGACCAACCGATCTGGGTCTCCAACGTGGGGAGGCAGGGAGCCAAGTGCTTGGGCCATTTTTTCCAGGGGTTTGGTTGGAAGTGGAGCAGCTGGGGCTCAAACCAGAGCTCTGGAAAGGATGTTGCCGCCACCATACTGGACTCTGTCTACCAAATTTCTGATCAGTCCAAAAATCTGCATCATTAAGCCCAGTGTAAAGGCTCAGTTGTCTAGTCCCCCCCTCCAACCACTGGGATCCCATGTGGGCACCAGTTCTAATCCCAGCAGCTCCACTTCCCATCCAGCTCCCTGCTTGTGGCCTGGGAGAGCAGTGGAGGACGGCCCAATGCCTTAGGATCCTGTACCCCCGAGGGCCACCTGGAAGAGGCTCCAGGCTCCTGGCTTCGGATCGGCTCAGCTCCGGCCATTGTGACCACTTGGGGAGTGAACCAGCGCATGGAGGATTTGTTTCTCTTCTCTGCAAGTCTGTCTTTAAAATAAAATAAATCTTTTAAAAAATCTGCATTGGTGCTCCTACTCTAATCACCTCAGACACTGCAACCTAAATAGTGATGTTCTCACAGAGCTCAATCAGGAAAAACCCACTTAAAAATGAATAAAGGAAATATGTGGCCATATCCACCAACACTGAAACTGAAAATGTTGCATTGCTACAAGAATGGCAGCTTGCTTGAAACAGTAACTGCAAATCACCGCAAAGTCCATCAGTCCGTGAAGGGGCACAGAAATCGATCATTTGTACTAAGAGAAATAAAGCAATTATTGCAACAATATAATTGAACATCAAATATCCTATGCTAAATCAATGGTATGGTTTCTTTTCCTCTATCCTGTCTCCCCCACAGAATCCTGCTGCCAAACTCACACAACAGATGGAAGATCAGAATTCAAGGCACCACTGAAGCAGGTGGGTCAACTTCTTCCTGCAGTATCACCTGGCCTCAACTCAAAGCTGGACTTGAAAACATTTGGTAATATTTACCACATATTCACCAAACAACTCTTAGAAAAACAAGAATAGAGGGCTAATTTCCTTAACTCAATACAAAACATTTCCAAAATTCCACTACATGTAAGTGAACAAGGATGCCACCCCCTCCATTCCTGTGCCAGCAGAAGTGAAGTCACATTACAGAGCAGTGAGACCAGAAAATGAAGTCCAACAGTCCTTTATGCACAAACATCTGTCTCTGTTACATAAAGAAGCTCAAGGAAGCTTACACAAACCAAAGCTAGATATAAATCAGTGAGTTTGACAAGGTTACAGGATACAAGGTCAAGATACAAAATTAACTGAATTTCTACATGCTAAAAATCTGAGATGAATGTGGAAATTCAAAAACAATTCACAACACCTTAGTAATAATCAAATACTAGGCATAAATCTAATAAAACAAATAGGATCCACATGCTGAAACTATAAAATGTTAAAGAAAGAAAGAACTGAAAGACACCACAAATAACTGGGGAGTTAGACGATTTAACATAGACATCATGTCCAATTCTCTATAGATTTTATTCCAATTCTAATTCCAGCAGGATTTTTGTAATAGATACAATAAAACTTGCTTCTAAAATTTATATGGAAAAGGAAAAGAAGTAAAATCATCAACATTTGCTTCAATGCTATAGCAGTGAACACAGTGTAGTATTGGAAAAGGGATGAAAACATGGATCAAAGAAACACAATAAAAAGTACATTTTCCCCCAAATAATGCAAAAGGAGTACTATTAGTGGTGAAGCCCTTCATGGCTCAAGCCTGGAGTGCAAGGCCACTGCACTACAGAAGCAAAGAACTCAGAAAAGCAGTCCCTTCTTCCCCAAAGTTCTTCTAGTTCCTCTGCTGGCAAAGTTTACATCACAAGGGAGAGATGCTACAGTTCAGCCTATTTCAGCTCGACCCAGTCACACAGCTGAATATGCAGTAGAGATATGACACACAGAAAACTGGCATCTAGCCCATTAGTGGTTGGAAACACTGGACGGAGATCTGCAAGAAAGAATGCAAATGATCTGCACCTTAATAACAGAAAGCAATTCATCCAGATTGGAAAGGAAAAACTGTTCAGAGTTGCTATGAGTTCATAGACAAAAGCAAAGACAAAAGAGACTTTAGTGAGGTGGCTGTTCACATGAACAACATAAAGTATCAACTGTATCTGAACACATCACTGGAGTCAGAATGTAATCCAATCCCAACAAAAATTTCAACAAGATGTTTTTAAGGATTTATTTTTATTGGAAAGGCAGATCAGATTTACGGAGAGGAGAGACAGAAAGATCTTCCATCCACTGGTTCACTCCCCAAATGGCTACAACAGTCCCAGGTGAGCTGATCCAAAGCCAGGAGCTAGGAGCTTCCTCATGTCTCTTACGTGGGTGCAGGGTCCCAAGGCTTTGGGCCGTCCTCGACTGCTTTCCCAGGCCACAAGCAGGGAGCTGGATGGGAAGTGGAGCTGCCGGGATTAGAACCGGCGCCCATATGGGATCCTGGTGCTTGCAAGGGGAGGATTTAGCTATTGAGCCATCATACCAGGCCCTCAGCAAGATATTTGAAAGCAACTGAAAACAAACCTGAACTAAAATTTAGATGGATGGGGTAAATTAGAAAAGTAGCAGGATATTCCTAGAATAAAATAGAGAAATATAAATATTTGCTTTAGCAAATATCAAGGGTTGATACTGTCTTAAAAAGGCAGAAGTTAACGAGTGAAATAGAAAACCCCAAATCACACCAACTTAGGTATGGACTGGGCTATTTCCACACAATGCAAATCCTGGGTGAAGGAACAAATCAGTAACTGCTAGTATGCAAAAGAAACTAAAGCCCTAATGTCCAACTGTTAGCTGTGAACTCCCAGTACACTGCTTGCTGCATATTCATCCAAATGAAGTTGGGGACAGGGTGTAGAGGGAAGTCACAAGAATGTAGCTGTCACTGCCATTTGTACCTGAAGGAGAGAGAGAACAGACAGTAGTGTAGATGGGAGACCTCACACTATATGAAGTCTAATCTGTCCAGCCACAGAACCAGCACCAAGAGGGACCATGTGAAACTGGAGTTCTGTTGCTGAGTGTCCTTAGGTCACAGTGATATGAAAGTGCATATAGTGCATCTTCAGGGAGCTGTAAGTTTGTACTTCTGCTCCCATGTTATAAAGGAAGAGGTGAAATCCAACTAGGAGTTGATAAAATTTAGTACAAATGGTCACTAACATTTAACACAGGACATGAAAACAAGTGCATAAAAACTATTGAGAGTAATACAGGTAAGACTACATTGCAACTATGAACACCACATTACTCAAAGGGCAAATGGAACTTCCAAACATCTAAGAAGATTTCACATACATACCTGAAGGAGAAAAAATCCACCTCCTACAGCTGTTGCAGCCAATTTTCCAACCTTCTGGAATATGAATCCTGTACACCTACAAAAACCCAACTAATATCAGTCACATTGACAGGCTATTCACACCCTACTCACTTTGCCACGGCCCAACTCCACCCCATTCCCCAGCCCCAAAGAAACAGATGTATGATTTTAGGAAACCCTAGCTGGGCTTTTCTACTCACTAATTTTATACTGTTGACTAAGAACTTTAGAACTAAAATTTTATAATGTTCACTAAAAACCTTAGAACTGTTAGGCTCCATTTGTAAGAGGCCTCTCAGCACAGCATGAAGAGTACATTATGGGGAGTCGGGGAGTGCAGATGAAGGCAGAGACTCCAGAGGACAAATGCTCCCGGACTGAGAGATAACGAAGCGGGACCAGACATGCGAGTACTTTCCTCATTTGAGAATGGAGTGATTGCAGGAGATTAAGACTTAGCTGCACAAGTCTATGCTTTGTTTTACTTCTTAAATTTACTTTCACTCTTGTTTGAAAGACAGAGGGAGTATAAAAGAGAAAAACCAGAGGCGGGGGGGAGGCAACCAAAGAAGCAAGAATGTTCCATTTGTGGGTTTACTCTTCACCATAGCCAGGGTTGGGGCAGGCAGAAGCCAGGAGCTAACACATCGGGGACAGGGATTCAACAACTCAAGCCATCATCTCCTCACTCCCTAGGTGGAAAGAGGAAGCTGGAGTGGAGAGAAGAGTCGGGACTAGAACCTAGGTATATACTTAGGGCATCCCAAACACCGCCTTCACCGATATAAGCATCTGACCCACCACTGGGTTTTCTTGTGACATTGTAAAAGTCAAGTTGCAGTAATAAGAGGTGGACCAGTATACTTACCAGCCAGTGACCCCTCCAATTAACAGCTGGGTTGCCACGCTGTATTTTTCAGAGGAGGGCCCAGATTCCTGTCCAAACAACTTGCGCCACCATGGTTGTTTTTTAGCAAATTCTGCAAGATCTAGCGAATCAAAATTTCCCTCAAAGTGTCCTACAAGAATTAAGAGAGTAAATAATAAGAGATTTCCTTTTATGGGCCCGGCGTGGTGGCCTAGCGGCTAAAGTCCTCGCCTTGAACGCCCCGGGATCCCATATGGGCGCCGGTTCTAATCCCGGCAGCTTCACTTCCCATCCAGCTCCCTGCTTGTGGCCTGGGAAAGCAGTCGAGGACGGCCCAAAGCTTTGGGACCCTGCACCCGCGTGGGAGACCTGGAAGAGGTTCCAGGGTCCCGGCATCGGATCGGCGCGCACTGGCCCGTTGCGGCTCACTTGGGGAGTGAATCATCGGATGGAAGATCTTCCTCTCTGTCTCTCCTCCTCTCTGTATATCCGGCTTTCCAATAATAATAAAATCTTTAAAAAAAAAGAGAGATTTCCTTTTATAATAAGTCAGTAGCTTTTGTAAGTAGATTTAAGAGACTTTTCCACAGCGAGCTTTTGAATGTTATTAAACACAGGATATGAACTCTGAAATTCTGAATTACAATTTTGAAAAAACCAGACTACAACTAATAATTATTAATGTCTTTATTATAGAATAAAAAGCTAAACAATGTAGAACTAGTCTTTTTCCTTTGAAATTTAAAAACAACCAAAAGGAGCAGGAAAACTGCCAGTAATACTTAAGACTGGCTCGTAACAGTTTTCTTTACTTGCCTTTCCAGGATTAATTCCAATGATAATAATAGTGGTAGTAACTAATTCGTGTGCAAACAGTGATAAGACGATAAGACGTCACTAATCATCAGGCATGTGATGAGCAGTTAGCAATATCTCCTCGCTAACCAGAGCCATGAAAAAAAGAAGAAGAAAGAAGCATGGAGAAGTACTGTGTGCTAGTGTTTCAAAACAATTAGCGCACTAGGAGAGGCGACTAAGCATCAAGTGACGCAGTGTCTGAACCGACAGGCCATTTGAGAATAGACACACAAAGTTGCCTGGCTTCGGCCGTGGAGAGCGGCGCTGGAAGGCTGCGTGAGCTAGAGAAGGCATCATCAGGGGGCCGTGCACCCCCAGGGTACTACGTGACCTTGACCGGACCCTAGAAGTGGCTGGGTCAGGAAGGAGTAAACCCCACACACCCTCCTTGCTCTTCGCTCCTAGTTCTGTCGGCTTCCCTGAGAGTTTTGTAGGGAGCGGCAGGCAGGAAGCTCGTTCGCTTCCGGAGCCCAAGAAGGTGGCTCTGGACGGGTCAGCCCTTACCTTGACTGGACGCGGCCATTTCAGCGAGCTTGTCTCGCGAGGCTTCGCGCAGGGGATCGGCGCGGTGGGGCGTGGTGTGGCGCGCCGTGGTTGTCGCCACCAGTTGGCTTCCGGCACGGGGGGCAGATGTTTCCATTCCCACGGCGGCAGCAATAGAGGGCGGACCAGGTGCTGCGCTGCCCCTTCCCTCCCCCGGGAGAAGTCGCGTCACAGAGCTGGGTGTGGCTGGACCCCCGCCTGTCAGCCGCGCATGCCCAGAAAGTCCCAGAGGGTGGGGGCAATCCTGTCATTCCCTAGGCTTTTGCCCACTGGCCTGCAGGTGGGTTCCTTAGAGGCAACTCTGTGTGTTCTGGTCACCGCTTAGTGAGGTCACATTAAGTCAGAGAAACAAGTGAGCGTCTGTGTCTGCAAGGCCTAGGGCGACTCTTTAATGTGTGACAGGCACTGAAAACAAGCGCTCACACGAATCCACTCCACCCTTACAATCCCCTTGTCATCCGAACAGCTTGTGTTATTCGAGGCCCACAGGTATAAAAGACATCATTAGTAGGCTGCTGCGCTAGTGTACAGGCTAATCTTCTGCCTGTGGTGCCAGCATCCGCTATGGGTGCTGGTTCATGTGCCAGCTGCCCCACTTCCCATCCAGCTCCCTGCTTGTGACCTGGGAAAGCAGTGGAAGACAGCCTTGGCGCTCAGTACCCACGTGGCAGACGTGGACAAAGCTGCTGGCTCCTGGCTTCAGACGTGTGTCCATTTGGGGAGTGAACCAGTGGGCAGAAGATCGACCTCTATGTCTCTCTCTCTCCTTTCTATAAGTCTAACTTTAAAGTAAAATAAATCTTGCTGAGGCAAGGGGGTAGGTGGAATTCATCAGCAGCTTCCAGAAACTGCTTGAAGACTAAGTACAGTGAAGCCCCTGGCAGAGTTCATTGTCATGTGGCAATACCCATCTACCTGCTTATTTTCCCATTGCACTGTGACACCCACAAATTAGGGACTGAGTTTTTTTCACTTTCCAGTGTTACAACTAGGGATATAGTATGGTGACTAGAAGCATGACTTCTAGAATCACATCACACTTGAATGCTGTTTCTTACAAGCCGTTTAAACGTGGATGACTTGACTAAGCTCACCAGGCTTCAAAGAGGAGGTCCTAGACACTTTTTCAAAGTTGAACAACTCACCATCACCTCCCAAATTTATTATTTGGACACAATTGGACTCAATGATAATCTTATAGTAATCGGTCATAGTTCTTCTTATCAGCTCATATAGTTTGAGAACTTTGGGAGACAGCCCTCATCCTCCCTGACCACAGTAGGGTCTCTGCTTGAGCTCAACATGGCTAAATTTTGATGTGTTGAAATTTGAGGATTTTTCACAAAGTTAATGGGAAGTGTGCATTATGAAAAGAACTACGCATGATTTTCAAAATTGTTTGTGTTTTCCCACAAACATTTCTCCCTCATCTATTCTATATTTGGGCTGAAAGCAAGCAAACTTAATGAGCACTAGATAATACAAAATATAAATAAATGCCACACACTTATCAAGACAAACGAAGTCAAGAAGAATGTCAGTAGCGGCGGTACAGAACTTATAAAGTAAACATACTCATATGGAAGCTTACCAGTCAAGCCAGAGTGGAGCTGAGAATGCAAAGTTGTTTGGGAATGAGACCTGGGCTTCTGTTTCGTATTTAATGAGTATTGATTTTAAAAGGTTGCAGGCTGGGGAGAGTATTCCTGGTTCCTGATTCAGACTCCCTAAATGTCCTCAAGAGTCTGACCTGTGCCATAAAAAAGTGGAGAACTCAACCCAGGTATCTCATGTGAGTGTGAAAGGACCTAAGCACCTGAGCCATCGCCTGTCACTTCCGACACTGCACATGAACAAGAAACTGTAATCGCAAGTTGAGCCAGGACACAAGGCCAGGCATTCTGATATGGAATGAAGGTGTCCCAAGTGCTGTCAACTGCTGCTCCAAAAACCCACCCAGGGACTCTTTGGTTAGAGGCAATGGTAGTCTTGGTCTTGAAGCATGAGTGTGCTCCCAGCAGATGAAAGGTAATGTGTCGCATTTTAAGGAAGATCATGAGGCTGGTTAGCAGGAAGAAGACCCCAGAGGTGAAGAGAAGGGGTATGCAGACTTGGCAGGAGGGCTCGAAGCCATGGTTTAGGCATGAGATTGTAGTCTGAGGGAAGCTGTAAATCAGTGGAAAATTCTGAGCACAGTGACACGACTTATTTCATAGCTTAAAAAAATCACTTAGTGGTGGCTGTGTGATGGTGTGGAGACTAGTAGGATATTTGTTTCTCTTATTTGTGCAAGTGGGTTCTGCAATCTTCAGTGGCATTCAAAGCTTGCCTTGTTTTTACCGCTGAGGAAGAGGGTAGGAATGACAGCTCCTCTCCAATTTGACCTCTTCTTCCTGTTCGTGCCTCCATACATTCCTGGTTCTGATTAAGCAGAGTTCAAGTGCACCTACTGCTCTCAGAGGTGAACGGGTTAAACTTTAGCTCAGCCTCCCCTTTCCCTCCTCAGATCTTCCTGTGGCTGCTTCCCTCTGCCAGAAAGGAAGCAATGCTTTCAGCTACTGCTTAGTGTCAACAACTGGGTAAACTCCCTAAAATCCTCTACAAAAAAAAAAGGAAAAAATTGGGACTTTTCACTAAATCCCCTCTTTCCAGGAAGCCAAAGCTATTTTAGAAAAGAATCTTTTGATTCTCCCATTGAACAGCCATGCAAATAGTGATCACCACCTGTTCATTTCTGTGCCTTTTACAATTGAGCTTTAGTGCCACCAGAAAATACTACTTGGCTGCAGTGGAACTGTCCTGGGATTATGTGCACAGTGACCTGCTTGCTGAGCTGCATGCGGACACAAGGTAAAGGCATTTGCTTAGTGTCTCCTCAGGGGTCAGAGCCGAGTAGGAGAGAGTGGCTGGGACGCTCAGGTAAGTCCTGATGGCACACCTCTGCACTATTCACATCAATGCAGATTGCCAGCTCTTAACATATCTGACCTGTTGGTTGATATTTGTTCTGTTTTGTTCTCTGCTTTTTGTCACATGCTGCCACTCTTTAATCTAAGGAAAATGAAAGGCTGAAGAACATAAGAAAGACGACAAAACTTCCCTACACTTCCATGGAGAGAATTAGGATCAGGAAATTCAATCGATGTTACACACAAGTTTAGTCTTTTGTTATGTGTGTCCATGTGGTGTGTTTGGACATTTTTGTTTATTTCTTTTGCAAGCATAACATCGATCAGGACTTCAGAAGATGTTCATATTTCAGACTTTCTGGTTCTTTGGAGGAGTATAGATTATTAAATAATCTTTTCAGTATTATTTATTCCTTTTTTCAATCTCCTTTTCAGTCACTTTTGAGGCTATATATTTTCCTGGAAAGCAATGTATTGTTGCCAAGGTTTGGTTACATATTGATATCCAGTTGCATCAACAGTCTCATTTAGCTGTCTGGTGTCTGTAGTGTTATCTCTTTCATTCCTTGTGTTGTATATGTTCTCTCTTTCCTTACACCATATCAGAGGTTTCTTGAATTTTGGTTCTATTTATCAGTCCCTTTTTTCTTTCACTGATGTCAGTTTCTACTTTTGCTTCCATCAATTCATTCCTACATCTGGTAGTCCAATTTGTCGTTATTGAGTTGAATGTTTAAATAATTTATTATAATTTTGTTTTCTGTAAGTGTGTATTGCATAATATTTACATTTATAATGGCAATATAAATATACATGCATTCATAATTAATTAGCAAATATAGGTTTTCATGGTCATTATTTGTTTAACAAATATGGGATATTATACATGCACTTCTCACCTAAAAGAATTCTCTTTAAGACAATTGGCATAACTGTACTTCATTCCTTTTAATGTGCTTTTCCATATATTCCTATAGAACAGATCCTCAGGAAGTATATTGCTGGGTTAAAGGAATATTTGTTTTAAGTTCTCTTCATGTATTTGTACCATCAACCTATGGTTGAGCCCTTCTTTCTGAGACCTCATCAGCAAAAATTTTATCTTGTTTTAAATGTTTGCCAGTCTGATTGGAGCGGAGTGCCATTTCAATCTTTTTTTTTTTTTTTTTTTAATTGTGCTCTGTCATTGGATTTATTTGGGGGAATTTGACTGGTCTTCTGCTTTACCCATCTTTCTTTGGGCCTTTTCATTTAAAAAATTGTGAAAGTCCTTTTATTACAACTATTAACAGTTTGTCATGTGGGAATTTCTCCCAAAATCTGTTGTTTGTCTATTGATTTCGTTTGTTTTAACGGAAGACTTTTTTTTATTATTAATTATTTTGCATTATGTGACAGTTTCATAGGCTCTGGGAATCCCTCCACCTCTCTCCCTCCCCTCCCCCCTGGTGGATTCCTCCACCTTGATGCAGTATTACAGTTCAAATTCAATCAAGATTCTTTCCTTGCAAACATATACCAAGCATAGAGTCCAGCTACGTATTGTCCAGATGGGTTGAACAGTTTCTTGGGGAGACCATTTCTGGTCTGAAGTTAGAGCTGGTAGAATATCATCCCAGTCAATTAAGAGTCCCACAATAACATCAACAGCAATTTGCAACATTATGGAATTGACATGGTTTTGAGTAACCAGTATGTTAAAAAAAAAAAAAAAAAAAAAAAAAAAAGCAAGTCCTAACCACAACCTATGATTAGCTCATTGACATCTCAATTTTAGTTTATATACAGGACCGGCTGCTATATACCTTAAAATGGCTATAAGGTACCATTCAGCTGTCTCATGTCTATTTCATTTTAGTATTTAGCCATTTGTTGTGTTGAAGTATAATTTTGCTGATCTTAGCAGATTTTAGGATAATCTAGACTGGCTTGTAACTCTAACAAGACATTTGTCGACAATTAAGGTGCAGAACATTTTTTTTGGGGGGGGGTTTGCAGGAAAATCCTCAACACCATGGTGAGGAGTGACTAATCTTTGTGTCCCACCCAGCGAGGCATGAGCCAATCCACACCAGCTCTTTTAACGGAAGACTTTTTGATTTTTATAATCAAGTATATCTTTTCATTCGTATCATCAGAGTTGGTGAAAATGTCTTTCACACCTCAAAGCTGCAAGATGTTTGCTGTTTTGCTTTTTAAGTTCACAGCTTCAATTCATCTGTTAATTATTTTTGTGTATGATATGAAAGAGGAATCTGTCTAGTTTTATTTCTATCCAGATCAATGATCTGTTGTAATGTCACCATTGATCAAATAATATCTACATGACACTGCTTTAAATCAGCATATTCATCAAATTGTCATCAGCAAAAAAAAAAAAAACAACTTTAGGTCTTTTCTAATGTGTTTAGCCTGTTACATCATATCATCATACCACAGCATTTATTAGAAAACTCAAGGAAACATTAATTAAAAAAAAATAAAACTCAGCATTCAACTTTTCGCTTCTGTGGGAATCAGCATTTTTTTCTTTTCTTTTTAAAAAAGATTTATTTTTATTGGAAACACAGATTTACAGAGAGGAGAAATAGAGAGATATCTTCCATCTGCTCATTCACTCCCCACGTGGCCACAACGGCCGGAGCTGAGCTGGTCCAAAGTCAGGAGCCAGGAGCTTCTTCTGGGTCTCCTACGCAGGTGCAGGTTCCCAAGGCTTTGGGCCGTCCTCGACTGCTTTCCCAGGCCACAAGCAGGGAGCTGGATGGGAAGTGGGGATGCTGGGATTAGAACCGGCGCCCATATGGGATCCAGGCACATGCAAGGCAAGGACTTTAGCCACTAGGCTACCACGCTGGCCCCAGGGATCAGCTTTAATAATTTTGTACCTTTCTAAGAAATAATTTGCTTGATTTCTTCAAATTTATTGCCTCAGTGTTACCAATAGCACTCTGTTGATTATTTTGCTTCATGTTATCTGTGGTTAGGTGACTTTTCCAAATATCTCTGATGTTCATCTTTTTCTCATCAGTAAGTCTGCTAGGCATTTGTCTATTTTGTTGTTGGTGGTGGCATTTTCAAAGAAGAAGCTTTAAAGTTTGGGTTTTTTGGGGGGATATTTAAAATTTATTTTTAGATTTTATGTTAATCAATTGTCCATTTTTAGTCTTTTTGGCTTATTTTGATACATTTTTCCCTAATACCTAAGAAGAGTAAAATGTTCTTATCTTTTGTTTTGTCCTTTGCATTCAAAGTTACATGTTTCTCTGTATCCCATCCGTTTTGTTTACTGAGCAGACAAAAAAGATATTGACATATTAAGTCATGCTGTTCTACTGGCTGTTCACACATTAATACACAAAGCCTCAGGTGGTTTTGTTTTTCCCAGGGACTTATCCTTCTAACTTTAACTTTTGCAAGATAACTTTTCAGGAGAAGCAGTTTTCTGATCTGTAGAGTGTGGAAATAAAAAGAAATAATTAATATTCATTGAGCAGATCCTGACTTTCCTAAAAATTTATCTCTAATAGTTCATTTAATGTGGATGGGACTCACCCAGGGAGCTTATCAAAGTGCAAATTCACAGGCCTCATGCAGAGTATAAGACACTCCTCAGCTGATTCTTTTCCCTCAGTTTTATTGAAGTAAACAAATAGAAATTATACATATATTTGAAGCATACAAGGTAACATTTTGATATACATATGCACTATGAAATGTATATAATACATTGCTATGATGGGCTTTCTTTTCATTGTATTCAGGATAGCTTATAATATTGTCTTTTATTTCACATTTTATCCAAGGGTTATCTAGGAGTATGAGTTTAATTACATTTTTATTTGCTTGTCAAAAATTTGCATCATGAGATTTGCATGGCAAAACTGGCTAATACTCTGCCCTGTGGCACCAGCATTCCATTTGGGCACCAGTTCATGTTCCTGCAGCTCCACTTCCCATCCAGCTCCCTGCTTGTGGCCTGGGAAAGCAGTGGAGGATGGCCCAATGCTTTGGGACCCTGCACCCGCGTGGGAGACCCGGAGGAAGCTCCTGGCTCCTAGATTCGGACCAGTTCAGCTCCGGCCATTGTGGCCACTTGGGGAGTGAACCAGCACATGGAAGTTAGTTCTCTCTTTCTGTGTCTCCTGTCTTTGTAAAATCTGCCTTTCAAATGAAAATAAGTAAATCTTTAAAAATATTATTTACATCAGCTTTGAGTATCTTATTAGTTTGCTATGGCTGTGTAACAGATTACCTCAATCTTATCAATTTGCAGCAACAAGAATTTATCAGCTCAGTTTCCATGGATCAGAAGTCTAGATTGGCTTAGCTGATTACTCTTCTGTATCATAGCAGGCCAAAGCAATTTGTGCATAGGTTTTGGGTTGGGTTGCATTCCTTAGTGGAGGCACTGGGGGAGGATCTGCCTCTGAGGTCATAATTCAGTTCCTCTCTCACTTTCCGTGTATAAAGCCACCAATGGTATATCAAATCCTCTCCCTTATTTGGGATTTCTGACTTAAATTTCTACTATATTTTTTCATCTTTTATCAATCTCTTCCACTTTGAAGGGCTCATGAGATCACATTGGGCCTGCCTGGATTTGCAGGACAATTTCCTTATCTCTAGGTCAGCTGCTTAACAAACTTTATTCCAAAGTTTCCGTGGTTTCTTTGGCAAAACATATTCTTCAGTACAATATGCACATGAGAAGGTCATGAGGGCCAAACTTTGCCTCTTACAGGTATAATGTACATTAAGTGAATTGTTGATTTTAAATATGCAATTTGATGTGCCTTGACTAATTCAATTACTTACATAATCACCACCCTAATCAACATGTAGAACATTTATATCGACGCTTCAACAACTTTTTAAAGTGAGTCTCCTTATCCTACTTGGCCTCAGAAAGCTGCATTCTGGAAATAAGAGATTTAGTTTAAACTGTCCTAGAATCTTACATCAGTGGCATCTTACTATATGCACTCTTCTATGTGGCTGGCTCTTTCTTTAGCATCATAATTTGGCAATTCTGCCGGTTTTTTGTGTGACATAATTCTGTCACTTTTATTTTTTGCTACTGTCGCTTTGGGAAAATATGCCACCAGCTTACACACTTACTGAATTGTTGGATCATATAGGAAGTGCATGTTTAGCTTTATAAGAAACTGCTAGACAGATCTCCAAAATGTTTGTACCAATTTATACTCTAACCAGCAGTGCATCAGAGTGCCAGTTACATCCTGGACAACATTTCATGTTGCCAGAGTTTAATTTTAGTCATTTTAATAACTGCATGATGATATCTCATAATACTTTCAATTGGTCTTTCCCTTAGGAGCAAAGGTGCTCTGAATCATTGTATTATGTATATTCTAGAGCTTTTTGAGTATAGACCTTTATATTAGGTCTATGATACTTTTTGAGTCAACTTCTCTGTATATTTATGCTTATGCCAGTACCACATTATTTTGATTGTTGTAACTTTATAGTGAATTTGATACCAGTTATTCTTAAACTGCCAACTGTTCTTTTTAAAGCTTTCCTTTGATATATTTATGATTTTATATTTCTGAATTAGTTTTATAATCAGCTCATCAATATCCACAAAGTAGCCTACTAGTATTTTGACTGGAATTGAATTGAATCTATAAATCAATTTTGTGAAAATCTAGCATCAAAACAATATTGAAAATTTCACTGCAACACTGTACTATAGTTTTCCTTTATTCGGATGTCCTTCACTTTTCTGTAGAATTCTTTACAATTCTGTACAATTCTTTACAATTCTTTTTGCATATATTTTGTTGTTTATATAAACACTTGACATGTTTTATGCCAATTTTAATCATGCCAATTTTACTTACTTTAGTTCATTTTTGTGTCCTGCTACACTGACAAGAACCTCTAGTACAATGTTGAATAAAATTGATCATACAGGGCTGGCACAATGGCTCAACAGGCTAATCCTCTATCTGCAAGTGCCAGCACCCCATATGGTCCCCTATATTATTGTAACAGTAGTACAGTCCTTCAACAACAGTCACAAGTCCATAATTCTTTTAAGTGCATCCTGACATTGTAAGTATAGACAATGGTAGAAAGTCTAGCATCCTATTGTCCAAATGTGTTTAACAGTTTCACTGGGAGTCCATTTTTTACCAAGTTGTTGAATTTAATAGTATAAAGTTTGGACTATTTCCTGACTCTTTTCAAATTCATTTTTATACATATGACTTATTGTAAAATTCACACTTCTTTTAAAAATATTTGTTTGTTTTTATTGAAAAGGCAGATTTACACAGAGAAGAAGAGACAAAGATTTTCCTTTCCATCCAGTGTTTCTCTCTCCAAGTGGCCAAAATGGCCATAGCTGAGTCAATTCAAAGCCAGGAGCCAGGAGCTTCCTTCAGATCTCCTATATGGGTACAGGATTCCAAACACTTAGACCATCCTCCATTGCTTTCCCAGGTCATAAACAGGGAGCTGGATAGCAAGTGGAACAGCCAACACATGAACTGGCACCCGTATGAAATCCTGGTCCTTGGAAAGGGAGGATTAGCCAGTTGAGTCATTGCACCAGTTTCTATACTTCTTTTTTGGTTTCCTAAATCTGATTTTTATTGAAATATAATTCACATATCATAAAATACACGATTTTAAAGTGTACACTTCATTGGTTTTTAGTATATCTGTGAATTTGTGCAACCATTAGAACAAATTCCAGAATATTTTTTCATTGCTCTCCAAAAGAAATCTTGTACTTATTAAGCATTCACTTCCAATTATTCCCCTACTCCCTGCTCTTACAACCATCAGTCTACTTGCTGTCTGTACAGCTTTGCCTACAATATATGGCCTTTTGTATCTAAGCACCTTTCATGTACCATAATTTTTTTTAGGATTCTTACATGTTGTAGCATGAGTCAGTACGGTTCATTATATTTTATTTTTTAATATTTATTTTTTTACTTGAAATTAAGAGTTGCATACATACAACACACATATAGGTGAGAGAGAGACAGATAGACTCTTCCATCTACTAGCTCATTCCCCAAATAGCTGCAACAGCCAGAGCTGGGACAGTCTGAAGGAGCCAGGAGCCTCCTTCAGATCTCCCATATGGGTTCAGGGTCCCAAGGACTTGGGCCATCATCCACTGCTTTCTTAGGACATCAGCAGGGAGCTGGATCAGAAGTGGATTGGCTGACACTTGAACTGGTGCCTTTATGGGATGCCAGTGCCACATGCAGAGGATTAGCCTGTTAAAGCACTGCTCTGGCCACTGTGTTCCTTTTTATAATTGAATACCATTCTGTTATATGAATGGATTGCATTTTATGACCCATTAATCTCTTTATGAACACTTGGATTGCTTCCAGTATTTCACCACTGTGAATAATTTTATTAATAACATTCATGTACAGTCTTTACTTGGACATACGTTTGCATTTCTCTTAGGAATATAGCTAGAAATAGAATTGCTAGGTCATAGGGTGTTTGACTACTTAATGAACTTTCATGTTTTTTAATCATTTTACATTTCCACTGGAAGTGTATGAATGCTCCAAGTTTTCCACATGCTCACCAACATTTGCCACTCACAATCTTCTGTTTCTGCCATCATAGGGGAATGCAGTGGTATCTCAATGTGATTTGCATTTGCATTTATCTGAGATTAATGATATTGTACATGTTGTCAAGTTTTTTTTAAAAGATTTATTTATTTTTATTACAAAGTCAGATCTACAGAGAGGAGGAGAGACAGAGAGGAAGATCTTCCATCGGATGTTTCACTCCCCAAGTGAGCTGCAACAGCCGGTGCTGTGCCGATCCGAAGCCGGGAACCTGGAACCTCTTCCAGGTCTCCCACGCGGGTGCAGGGTCCCAATGCATTGGGCCGTCCTCGACTGCTTTCCCAGGCCACAAGCAGGGAGCTGGATGGGAAGTGGAGCTGCCGGGATTAGAACCGGTGCCCATATGGGATCCCGGGGTTTTCAAGGCGAGGACTTTAGCCACTAGGCCACGCCACCGGGCCCAGTGTTGTCAAGTTTTTGTTGTCCATTTGCATATGTGGAAAAAATCATATGATTTCTTTCTTTATTGGGCTATGCATTTTTTAGTATGACATTGAAAGTATATGTGTAGTTGCCACAACCCTTTTATAACATCTGTGATAAGAAAATAATGAACATCTATCTTTTGCTTTGCTAATAATGTTGTTTGAAGCATAAAATTTTTCATTTTTATGAACTCCTATTTGTTTTTCCCTTTGGTTTTTTACTTTTTGTGTCATGTCTAAAAATTAATTGCCAAATCTAAGCTTAGAAACAATTTACACATTCTTCTAAGCATCTCATAGTTTTAGCTCACATTGAGGTTTTTGTACATCCTTTAGATCCTGCAGTTGAGTATTGTTAATGATGAAGCAGAGACCCGGCTGCACTGTGCTTTGTATTGCAGTGTCCATCTGTCATGCAGCCCAAGGTCAAGTGAACAGCTGGAGTGTAAAATGGAATTAAGTGAAGTCAACTGTCTTCTAGGCTTTTGTTGGACAGGCACTCACATGCATTGACCAGGAAAAGTTTCATAGACCTTTTATTTTTGATGATTCCATTCTACAATCTAGATTGTCTTGACACTGATTAATAGGACAAACTGAATGTGAACACGTCCTGAAAGCCTTTGCCAAGGTCTGAAATAAACAATTGGCAAAACTCAATTTTCTATTATCTATTCCTGCAGCTGCTCAGCTTCTCCTGAGTAAGGGTCAGGGAACAGAATAGGTTTTCTGATTGGTTTTAGATAAAATGTGACAGAACAGTTCATGTCAAGGACAGTTGTTGCCAAATATATTTGGCAGGATTTTCATACTGAGTCACAAAGGAAGTACACAAGTAAAAAAAAAAAAACACAAAAATTAGGAAAGAGAAAAATATGTGAACCCTGGAACATTTTGTCACTTATTGTGAGGAAACTAAGATAGACAAATTGTGTTTTCCTCCTGCAGCTCAGAACAGAACCAAAGTCACTCTTAAAAATCTTGCCTTGAAATATATCCTGCTAGGCCTTTTGTTTCTCTGTCCCTCAATGTTGTTTATCTATCCTGTTTTTGTTCTTGTCAGAGGAAGAAAAAGTGTTTCTGTGGGCTCTTGACCCTAATCTTGCCATACAAACCATTTTTATGTGCCTTATGTGTTCACTGTAGTAACAAATATTGAGAGAAGACACTGTGTTAGATTATATCAAAATAACTGTCTCTGGACTTGTGCTGAGTCTTCTCAGAAACCAGTGGAAACTGCTAGGATTATGTGTCTCTTTCTATTGGCATGGAAAAAGTCCAACGCTGTTACCTTAACACTGAGAGAGATTACTTGTATCATATGGGTAACTCTAAAATGTTGTCACTTTAGTGGCAACAGTAACTAAATCACAATAGTCATGGGACCCCACATTTTTGGGTCCATGTGTGAGAAACAAACATTTGGTTTATTTTCAAAGTAGGATGTTTAGCTGTGAGTAGACAACTAATTAGCCTAATAGTTTTCAGACAAGTAGTTAGCCAGCATAATAGCTAGATTACATGCCCATTGAAAGTTCCCAGGCAAACAGGATGTTAGGAGTGGCCAAAACAGCTGAAGCAAATGCTGGGAATGTTGTCACCTTGTAATACTCAGCATAGCTTGCTGTAAACCACCCTGGATATGCTGACCCACTAGGTATCAGATCTTACAAGATCATTAATAAAGTCTCACTTTTGCTGAGCTTTGTGAGTCTGAGTCTGTCCTTTCAGTGGATGGGTGAGGCTGTTTCTAACAAGTACAAATCATCTTATTGCCTCTGTAGTCTCTTAGTTCACAGCTTGGCAGCACAGGAATGGATTATGCCATTTTCTAGACCATTTAGCAGACACTAAGCCATTTGGTGTTTCTTGTTAGTCTGTATAGTTGAGGAATCTATACGTAATTTTCAAAAGTTTTGGGGGCAAAACAAACTTAAATCCAAATTCCATTTGTCCATGATCTTTTGCATTTAAATCTCAAAGCATTTCTCTTTTTACATCAAGTGGAAAACCAACAATATTGGCCAAGAATTGGCTCATTGGGCAGATTTCCTTTTATCTGTGTATACCAAAGTCACCTCTAAGTGGGGTTTTTGTATAATGGCAGTCAGGTTTTGGCTTGTACCAGCATACCAATCTTACCCAACTATAAATGAAACTCGGGGCCTTTCTGTTCCCTCTTCAATGAGCCAGGCATTGGGGGATGCCCCACTGGTCATGGGTTTGATCTGATGACCTGTTCATGAAGCTTGCTGTGCCTTCTGGCCTGTACAGATGTCCATTCATCCCCTCTAAGTCAGCTCTTTTTCCTGGAAAAACTTCCTTATCAGTAGTCTGGCCTTTGTCCTCAAGCCAGTACATAAAGTTATGTGTCATGGTCATCAGTGTTGGGAACTGCTGCAGTGGCTTTTCTGGTGTTGCTGGAAACCCTAGGAGAGTGCAATGCAGAGCTATATCACGCAAGAGGGAGGTGAGCACCAAGCCAGCTCCATCTTTGTGGCACACAAAGGAATGCCTAGGACTTGATCTGTGACTATGGATTGTTTTTTATTTAGTATTTTATTTTAGCACTTTGCTTCGAGGGTGAATGTTGACTATTTAAGAGGCAGGTTCTCCTTGAATTTTGACTACTTTTAGCTTCATTGGAATTGGTGCTGAAGTGATAGGTTGAAAGTGCTCACCATTTTACACATTATTTCTGATTTTTACCATTTTACAAGATTTTACTTACCTATTTACTGATTTATTTATTTAATCCTAGTTTCATAGTCTCAGGGGTTTCTCCTCTCCCCACTTTCCACTGATTTCCCCTATTTTATTACAATATTAAGTCTTTCAACAATAGTAACAAGTCCATTATTCTGCGTATAAGTGTATTCTGACATTGTAGGTATAGACAATAGCAGAAAGTGCAGCATCCTATTGTGAAGATGTATTTAACAGTTACGTTGTGAGTCTCCTTTTATTCAGGAGATGCATCCTGCATTGCACCTTCACTTCTCTCTATGCTAGTCTCCATTACACAATTCAGCTATGAGAACGTATGTACAAACATGTTTACCTATATATCTATTGATTTTGTATTTTGCATGAAGGCTGCCTTAAATCAGAGACAACATATGGTGTTTGGGATTGACTTGTTTCAGTGAGCATCATGGTCTCTAGTTAGGGCCATTCTGTTGCAAATATTAGAATTTCATTCTTTTTAATGGCTTAATAGTATTCCACAGAGCAGATTTACCACAGTTTCTTTATCCACTCCTCATTTGACGGGAAACTGGGTTGTTTCCATGTCTTCACTTCATTGTAGACTGTGCTGCTGTAAATTTACAATTACAGGTCACTTTCTCATATGCAGATTTCAGTTCCTTTGGATATATTGCCAGAAACAGGATAGCTGGGTCATATGGTAGATCAATTTTCAGTTCTCTTAGCACTCTCCATACTGACTTCCATAGTGGTTGTACTACCCTACATTCCCACCAACAGTGAAGAAGGCTGCCTTTCTCCTCACATCCACATCAGGAGGTGGCGTTAATAGAGTTCTGAATGAATGTAGACCAATCTCTCTGGAGTTAGGTGGAAACTCAGTGTGGTTTTCATTTGCATTTCCTCATTAGCTAGGGAGCCTGAGCTTTTTTTTTTGATATGTGTTAGCCATTTAAATTTTTTATTTTGAAAAATGTCTGTTCATTTCATTCCCCCATTTCTTTCCAAGCTTGCTTGTTTTGCTGTTGTTGAGTTTCTGAAGCTCTTTGTAAATCCTGGATATTAGTCCCCTATCAGCTGTGAGATTTGCAAGCCTTTTCTCCCATTTTGATGGTTGCTTCTTCACTTTGTTGATCATTTCCTTTGCTGTACAGAAACTTCTTAGTTTGATGTAGTCCCATTTGTTTATTTTGATTTTGACTGCATGTGCTTTTGGTGACTTTTCTAAAAAGTCTTTCCCAATGCCTGTATCTTGCAGATTGCTTTTAATGTTTTCTACTAATAGTTTATGGCTTCTGGGTACAGAATAGGTCCTTGAAACATTTAGAGCTGATTTTTGTATAAAGTGAAAGGTGGGAGTCTTGCTTCTTACTTCTACAAGTTGCTATCCAATTGTCCCAACAGCACTTGTTCAAGAGACCAGATCTTCTCAAAGGTTAGTTGGCTGTACATGTGTGGACTTCCTTCTGGTATTTCTATTCTGTTGCATTGATCTTCTTCTCTGTTTCTGTAGCAGTAGCAGACTGTTTTGATGACTACTTCCCTATAATATGTCTTGAGGTCTGGAATTGTGATTCCTCCAGCTTAATTATTATTCTTTGGAATAGCTTTGGCTATTCGTGGTGGTTTTTGCTTCCAGATGCACTTTTGTATCATCTTTTCTGTTCCTGAGAAGAATGATTTTTGGATTTTTTTAAAAAAACAATCATTTTATTTTTGATGATGTTTTGTTTTTTAATACATTTTATTATTGTTGTTATTATTTTATAATACAGTTTCATATTCCCTTATCCCCTCCCCAGTTCCCTCCCCCCATCTAGTTCCTCTATATCATTACTAACACATAGTTCTTCATACACAGTCATATGTCCATCATTGCGGGCATGGACGATGGCAGAGAGTCCAGCATCCTATTGTCAAGATACAGTAAACAGTTTCATTGTAAGTCCATCTTTGTCTGGAAGCAGAAATGCATACTGCATTGTATCCTCACATCTGGATGTTAGTCTCCATTTCACAGCTACTGTACATCCCCTTAAATGAAAAGTCATGATTCAAAACCAACAATAGAAAGAAAAACAGAAATTTACAATGCCTGAAGTTAAATGACATGTTGCTAGATATGACAGTCTTCATTACACAGCTACTATACATCCCCTTAAATGAAAAGTCATGATACAAAATCAACAGTGAAAAGAAAAATAGAAATTTACAATGCCTGAAGTTAAATGACATGTTACTAGATATGACAGTCTCCATTACACAGCTACTATACATCCCCTTAAATTAAGAGCCACAAAACAAAATCAACATCAGAGAGAAAAAAAAATTAACAACACCAGGAAGTTAAATAACATGCTATTAAATGACTAATGTGTAGCTGAAGAAATGAGAATCAAGAACCTTCTTGAAGAAAATGATGCCACTGCATGATCTACGAGTCACCGAATGATTTAACCAGAAGAAAGTGTTTTGAAGAGATGAAATTGACAGAAAACAACAAAACCCATGTGATATACTTTCCACTGATCTTTGTTGAAGTGAGTCTCCTCCAGACAATAAAAAGATGGGTTTTGATTTTTAATCCAGTCTACTAATCTATGATGTTTGATTGAGCTTAAGCCATTTACATTCAGAGTTTAATATGTATGGGTGGTACTTTGGTCCTGTCATTTTAGGAATGGGTTGTTCATTGGTTTAGTCTTCTGCTGTTATTTTACTGGGATGTTCTTCCCATTTGCCTTTGGTTTTGGTGGGTGCTATTCCTTTTCTCTGTCTGGAGAACATCTCGAAGTGTCATTTGTAGGGCAGGTTTGGAAGAGGCAAATTCTTGTAACTTTTCTTTACTGTGGAAGAATTTTATTTCATTTTCAAAGACAAAAGAAAGCTTTGCTGGATATGTTATCGTGGGCCGACAATTTTTTTCTTTCAGAATCTTGAATATGTCACTCCATTCTCTTCTTGCCTGTAGAGTTTCCTGTGAGAGATCTCCTGTGAGCTTAATTGGCTTTCCTTTATATGTCAATTGATTTTTTTCACGTGCACATTTAAGGATTTTTTTCCTTATGTTCAATTGAAGAGAGCTTAAAGATCATATGTCGTGGTGAAGATCGTTTTTAATCAAGCCTGTTGGGAGTTCTGTGCCCCTGCTGGAACTTGTTTCCCAATTCTTCCTGTAGATTAGGGAAATTTTCCTTTATTATCTCATTAAGTACATTTGCAAACTCAGCTTCTCTTTCTGCACCTTCTGGGACTCCCATAACTCTTATATTTGGCCTCTTAATAGTGCCTTTCAATTCTTGAATACTTTTGTTGGCCTGATCCAGCTCTGCTTCCAGCTTTTTGTTTGCTTCCCCCTGGTGACAGGAAATACCTTACAATTCTGAGATTCTTTCTCCTGCTTATTTCATTCTGTTTTGGAGACTCTCCACTGTACTCTTAATTTGCTCTACTGTGTTCTTCATTTCTGATATATCAGCCTTGATTTGCTTTATTGCTTCCTTAAATTCTTTGAACTCTTGCATGAGCTTCTCATTGTTAATCAGAATCTTTAAAATGAGTCGTATCGATTCTGTGTGCCCCATTTTCTCGATGTCTTCCTCAGTGAACTCTGAGGTTGGCATAAGGTTTTGCTCCTTTGCAGGGGAGTTTTTGGTAATATTCATTGTGCTTTGTCTCTTCTTTTGCTCTTGATCATTGTACTTCTGGTTAGCAGAGTCTTCTCCTTGGGGTAGGTTTCTAAGCTGTGTCACCCACAGGTCTACAATGCGATTTTACTTATTGCAGTTGGTACACAACTTTTTCTTTCTGCCACTTGTGCTACAACCTCCAGCGAGTTCCAGGTCTGGGTTCTTACGTCAGATTTCCACCGTGGTCTCCACAGCCCCAGCTCTTGGCTCACCACTCTCCACCTCCTGTGATACCCTGCTGAGGCTTCACTGTTGTCTCTGCAACCTTTCTCCCACTTTCAGTTGGAGCAGGTCCCAGGATTAGAGACACCAGGTGTCCTATATAATTAGGTTGTTGGTGGCACTGATCTTGCCGGAACCTGTTGGACATTAGGTGTGGGTGCCACATGGACCTATTTTGGCCAGTATAATGCCACAGTCGGTATTATTTTCCTGCGGGACCAGTGCAATCACGGACCTCAGCAAGTTCTCGCGAGATCAACACATGCGCAGTTCACTGTTGTCCCCAGCATTCCCAAAGCTATTGCCTCAGTGTACAAAATGGCGCCTGATGTATAACCACTAAGGTTCTTGATTTGCTGGCAGTCAAATCAGAGGACTATCCCAGACCTGTCTTGGGTGGAACCCGTAGAATGGAACGTCGTTGCAGTTCACTGGGTCAGAAATGAGCTCACTCCCAGCTCAACGCATGCTTCGTCCTCTCCCTTGTCCTTTCCTCTTTACACAAAATGGTGCCCAATTCAGCTCTAGGGGGCTGACTGGGCTATGAAATCCACTCTGTTCTCGCACTGCCCGTCTGAGATCTGCTGCTCTGTCTCTGCTCCTGGTCAAATCAAATGGACCAGCAGAACGGACAGTTCTTTGTCTGGGTTCACCTCCCAAGCTCCCAGTGAAAGTCTCTTCCCACCTGGTTGCTGGTGGAGTTTCGGCTGCTGTGGAGTTCAGATCGCCGTGCTGGAGTATCAGTCACTGCAACACCACACCATTGTGTCCGCTGCTTTCCTGTGTCTGTCAGTCTCCAGGTACCCCTCTGCTGTTGTTCTGTCCTTTTCTCTTTCCTGGAATGTGTCCTCTCTGCTTCATGCTGATTAAATGTTTTCCTGTCTGTATAAACGTGTCCTTACCCTATTCCACCATCTTGATTCTCCTGATGATGTTTTCATAGTGGAGAGGATGCATGCCCATGTGGACCACCAATTAGGGTGGGGAGGATTGAGGAATGGGGGAACATGGATGAGACAGCTGCCTCCAATTTCCTTTTTAATTTCTGTATCTGGGGAAAGTGCAGAAGAGAAGGGAAGAGGGCTGCTCCCAGCAGCCCAACCATCTCAGTACCCTGGAAAGGGAGACGGCCACCCAATGTCATCCCAGTGTCCCCAATGTGGAGCATGTTCTGAGGGTACTGCTTAAGTGGTTTTGATACTTCTGAAGTGCTGTTGATCTCATCACTCTAAGAATGAGAAAATCCTTCCAAAGTCCATTGGCTGACAAAGACCACCTTAGAATTTCTGTTTGCACAGATATTTGACTAGGAGGGCTGTCCAATTTATTATGCTCTCCATGCTACTAGATGTCCTCTGCAGGCATCAATGAACTGGTTGTCATGCATCCCATGTGCATGGGCATGCTGTCTGCTGCACAGATTCAACAACTAAGGGGCCCAGTTCTGCCACATGTACTCCATGGTCAGACCACAAACCCTGTGATTCTCTCTGTGGTTGGAGTTCTGAGTCCAATTCTCTTGCGACCTGGTGGGTATTGGCGTAACTCATCCTGGCTCTTGCCTGTGCCAGTCAATGCTGTGGACTGATTCTTGCCTACCACTTCCAGCCAGGGCTCTCACACTCACCAGCAGGAGCTGCAACCTAGCAGGGGAGTTTCCCAGGTTCCCCTACCAGGTCTGGTCCCAGTCCCAGATCTTGCATGTGCCAGTGGGTGCTGTTACCCAAACTGACATCTGTCCCCCAGTACTGGCACTAATAGGCAGGCACTGCAGCCTTGCCAAACTGGCTCACACCCATTCCAACTCTTGCTGGTGGGTGCTACATCCTAGTGTAGCTAGGCCCACCCCTGTTTGGCGTTAGGGCCACATAGTCCTATTTTGATCTGTACGATGCCAAAATTGGTATTATTTTCCTGAGGGACCACTGCAATGCACTGAGTTCAGTGAGTTTGGTCCCATCATAGCATATGTGCAGCTTACTGTTGTCCCTGCAGTCTTAACTTCTTTGACACACTGTACCAAATGGTACCTGTTGTGCCACTACTAGAGTTCCTGGCCATCAGGTCTGAGGGCTACCTGGACCTATCTTGGGTGGAACCTGTAGTAAACCACATTGTTGCACTTCACTGAGCCCGAAATGAGTCCACTCCCAGCTCAGTGCATTTCTATGGGCGTTTCTGTCCCATAGCGTTTGTCTCCCTACACAAAATGGCACCTGATTTGGCTCTAGGAGGCGGACTGGGCTGTGAAATCCACCCTGTTCCCACACTGTGCATCTGGGATCTGCCACTCTATCTCTGCTCCTGGTCAAATCAAACAGACCAGTAGGATGATTAGTTCTTTGTCTGGGTTCACCCTATTTCTAACCTTGTATTGTGCATGCTTCAAACCAGTCTGACGTGATCCACCTACAGTCTCAGCTCTTGCTAATGGGTGCTGCAGCCTAGCCCAGCCATGCAAGACCATCACCATGTCTTACTGTCGTGCATGCCGACATGTGCTGCAACTTGACCCAGCCCAGCCTGGCCCATAGACCAGGCCCACACAACTCTAACAAGTGCTAAAGCCTTGCCTGGCCTGGCTCACTGCTAGCCCTGGCTATTGTGTTCCCCAAGGAAGTTGTAGCCTAGTAGGGAAGTTTCCCAAGTTCTGCTACCAGGCCTGCTCCCAGCCCTGGGTCTCATGCTTGCCAGCATGTGCAGTATGTGCAGCAGCCCGGTTTGTCATGATTGGCCCTCAGTCCCAGCCTTTGCATGTGCTGGGGGGTGGTTCAATCTGTCCCTGCCCAGCCTCCCCCAAGCCCCAGCTCCCGTGAGTGTCAGGTGAGTTCCGGCAGTTCAGCCTGAATCATCTTGTCACCACCCCTACTCTCCATGAAAACTGATGAATGCTGCAGTACCACATAGGCAGGCCCACAAGTTCCTTGCAGAATCTGCCGCCAGACCTTGTGCTGTAGCCCAAACTGACTTAATCCACTCTCTGTTGTTACACTAGCATGTGGGTACTGTGGGTTAGCCCAGTCAGGCAGGCCCTCCAGCCCCAGATTTTGCATGTGCCAGTGGGTGGCAGGCAAAGCTATTTGTCTCAGTCCAGGCCTCCCACAAGGGGGGTCCCTTGGCCTGACCCAGACATGTCCTCTGGTTTCCCCCTCTAAACTCCACCATCTCAGCTCCCTTGCCTTCCTGTGAGTGCAGTGCTCAGTCCATAAAAACCCCCAGAAATCATTCCTCGCAGCTCAAGCATGCCCTCAGGCATTCCCACTCACCAGACAATCTGCAGCAGGGATGGCATGTCCCACACAGTGGTAGTCTTCACTAGTATTCATTGTGCCTCTATCTCTTCTTTTGCTCTTGGTCATTGCACTTCTGGTTAGCAGCGTCTTCTCCTTGGGGCAGGTTTCCAAGCTGTGTCACGCACAGGTCTGCAATTCCATTTTACTTACTGTGGTTGGTCAGAGCTCTTTGTTTGCAGTCACTTGTGCCACTCCCTCCAGCGAATTCCAGGTCTGGGTTCTTATGTTAGATTTCCACCATGGTATCCATAGCCCCAGCTCCTGGCTCGCCAGTCTCCACTTTCTGTGATACTGTGCTGAGGCTGCACTGTTGTCTGTGCAACCTTTCTCCCAGTTCCTGTTGGAGCAGGTCCTGGAATTAGGGAGACACCAGGTGTCCTATATAGCTAAGTTGTTGGTGGTGGTGATCTCGCAGCAACCTGTTGGCTGTTAGGTCTGAGGGCCACACGGACCTATTTTGACCCATACAATGCCATAGTTGGTATTGTTTTCCTGTAGGACCACTGCAGTGCAATGAGCTCAGCGAATTCTCGTCAAGCTCTGCACATGTGCAGCTCACTGTTGTCCCTGAAGTCTTAAATTCTTTGCCACACTGTAAGAAATGGTGCTTGATGCGCCACTACTAGAGTTCTTGATCTGCTGGCTATCAGGTGTGAGGGCTACCTGGACATATCTTGGGTGGAACCTGTAGGATGCCACGTTGTTGCACTTCACTGAGCCAGAAGTGAGTTCACTCCCAGCTTAGTGCATGTGCAGTCCTGCCCCATAGGCCTTGCCTTCTTGAATCAAATGGTGCCCGATATGGCTCTAAGAGGTGGACTGGGGTGTGAAATCCACCCTGTTCCCGCACTGCCCGTCTGGGATCTGCCGCTCTGTCTCTGCTCCTGGTCAAATCAAACAGACCAGCAGGACGGGCAGTTCTTTGTCGGGTTCACCTTTTGAGCTCCTGGTGAGTGTCCCGTTCCCACCTTGCTGCTGGTGGAGTTCTGGCTGCAGGTGCAGTTCAGATCTCCATTAGCTGAATGCTGCTGGGGTGTCAGTCACCGCAACACCACACTGTTGTGTCTGCTGCTTTCCTGTGTCTGTCAGTCTCCAGGCACCCCTCTGCTGTTGTTCTGTCCTTTCCTATTTCCTGGAATGTGCCCTCTCTACTTCACACTGGATAATATTTCTCCGTCTGTTTAAATGTGTCCTTACCCTATTCTGCCATCTTGATTCTCTCAGTCACATATCTTAAAAGCAATAATTTACTGCCAATTTTATCTGCTCTGCTTATGTGGCAATGGTCCCAGCTTACATCGAAATTGTCTGAAAGCAAATCAAACACTAACACTTTTACAGGTATCATTATTCAAGTACTTCTTTGGGTAATTTTATAAGTTTTTAAGCCTACAAGAAAAAAAATTATTCTCTTCTTTTCTTCTTCTTGACTGACTTCCCAATAAATACAAATAAAATTTGATCTGTAAATGTGTGATGGAGACTATCAAGCCTGGAAGTGAAGATATGTTGCAGTTGGCATCTCTACTCCTGAATAAAAGGAAGACTTACAGTGAAACAGTTAAACACACCTTCACAATATGATAGTAGGTTTTCTGCCATTCTTTTTGTTCAATGACTTAATGCAGTTAAATAGCTGAATGTTAAACTTATGACTGTTACTAAAGAATTGTACTACTACATTATGGGGAGAAATGGTGGAAAGGAAAAATCGGGAAGGAGAAACAGAAGGGCAAAACGGTGGAGTCCCTTACACCTGTATCATGGAAACCAGTGAAAATAATTTTTAAAAAATCTGGTTCTCCCAATGAAATTGTTAAATACATCTTGACAATAGGATGCTAGGCTCCCTATACCTATGATGTCTAGGATACAATTAAATAGCAGAATAATGGACCCGTGCTTATCATAATAATATAGTAGAAATCAGTGGTGGGGGGAGTAGGGAAGTGGAAGGAAAATCCCTGAACCTAAGGAACTGCATCGTAAAAAAAAAAAATTAAACAAAGAAAAAATTTAAAAATAATTTTAAAAAGAAAGAAAATCTGGTTCTCTAAAGGGGTGGCAGGGACCCAATACTTAAAGTACTATCTGCTGCCTCTCTGCATACACATTAGCAGTAACCTGAATCAGAGAAGGAGCCAGAACTGGAGCCCAGGATTCTGATGTGGAATGCGAGTGTCAGAAGCTATGACTAGCTGCTGTGAGAAATGTATACCCCTCTGCTCTCCATTTTTTTAAAGAAGATTTATTTATTTTATTTGAAAGTCAGAGTTGCAGAGAAAATGAAAGACAGAGAGAGAAAGATATTCTATCTGCTGATTCACTTCCCAAATGGCCGCAATGGCCAGAGTTGAGCCGATCTGAAGCCAGGAGCCAGAAGCCAGGAATCAGGAACTTCTTCCAGGCGGCCCACATGGGTGCAGGGTCCCAAGGCTTTGGGCCGTCCTCCACTGTTTTCCCAGGCTACAAGCAGGGAGCTGGATGGGTAGTGGAGCAGCTGGGATTAGAACCGGCGCCCATATGGGATAGTGGTGCTGTTGGGCGGGGCGCAGTGGGGAGGGACAAAGTCAATTGAGCCATTGTGCCAGGCCCCTGGAGGTAAAATTCTTACCTTTGCTCCTCTACAGGTAGAGTTCTTTTTTCCCCTGAGCTGCCTAAAAGACTTTTTCTGAAGTTTGAATATCATAGTTTTTTGGGGTTTTTTTTGTTTTGTTTGAATTTATTTTTGTCGATATTCTCTGGGCTTCCTGAAGCTGGTGTCTGACATAATTTGGGAAAAATTGATTCAAATAAAAATCCACAAAGTGAATGAGTGTTTCCTTTTTCCATACAGATTTCCTCCTAGAATGCCGAGATCTTTTCCATTCAACGAGTCAGTCATCTACAAAAAGACTGTGTTTGTAGAGTTCACGGATCACCATTTCAATGTCGCCAAGCCCAGGACACCCTGGATGGGTAATGAAAAATATAGAATGTGAATAATGAAAATGAGTGTCTTGTTTCTTAGCAAGGATCCTCCAACCTAGAAGCTGTTATTTCAAGAGGGCTACTGGTCCAGGCATGGTAGCCTAGCGGCTAAAGTCCTTGCCTTGCATGCACCAGGATGCCATATGGGCACTGGTTCTAATCCCAGCAGCCCTGCTTGCCATCCAGCTCCCTGCTTGTGGTCTGGGAAAGCAGTGGAGGACAGCCCAAAGCCTTGGAACCCTGCACCTGCGTGGGAGACCTGGATGAAGCTCCTGGCTCCTGGCTTCGGTTTGAATTGATTCTGCTCTGGCTGTTGCAACCACTGTGGGAGTGAATCAGTGGACAGAAGATCTTCGTCTCTCTCTCTGCTCCTCTTTGTATATCTGACTTTCCAATAAAAAAATAAATAAAAATAAAGAGGGCTACTTGCTAAAGAGGATGTTCTTTTGCTCACATTTTCCTTTGGTCAACTTAAGAGAAACACAGTGCTTGAAATTTTGTCCATCCTCTGCTTGGTCTCTAAATGTTATAGTGCTTTGGAGCTTGAGCTTAGATTAATTTTCTTTTCTTTCTTTATTTTCTTTAGATTTATTTATTTTTATTGGAAAGGCAGATCCACAGAGAGAAGGAGAGACAGAGAGAAAGACCTTCTGTCCTCTGGTTCACTCTCCAGATGCTCATAAATAACTGGAGCTGAGCCAATCCGAAGCCAGGAGCCAGGAGCTTCTTCCGAGTCTGCCACGCAGGTGCAGGGTCCCAAGACTGGGCCATCCTCAACTTCTTTCCCAGGCCACCATGAAAGAGCTGAATGGGAAGTGGGGCAACCAGGACACAAACTGGGGCACATATGAGATATTGGCATGCAAGGCAATGAGCCATTGCACTGGACCCTCATTTTGTTTTCTTTCTATCTTCACTGCCTAGGTGATCTTAGTCAGTTTTATGGCTTCAAAATAAATATGCTAATGAATCCCAGATTTTCACATTACTTCAGATGTTTTCCCTGAGTGGCAACTGCTTAGCTTCACTCATCTGCAGCCCATGTACAAGAGGGGTAAGAACTTATGAGTTTAGAACTGAAGATCTCTTTGGCGAGTATTTACAGTGAAATTTCCCTAAGGGCATAGTGGCAAGTGGTCTTCCACTTCAGCTAGGTGAGCCCAACTGAAAAACTTCTATGTGATTTGTAGCTGCCAGAAGCAGAAAGTAGGAGAATATAAGTGAACCTTTGGCGAGGACATGTCAGTTCTGTAGGAAAGAGCGAGCAGAATTGTGGCATGTACCACTGCTTCTGTCAACACTTTGTCATTATGTCTCTTTTTCCACTTCCACCCGTTTTTCACTTGTTCATACCTTAGAGGGTCCATTTCAGTGAGATGAAATGAGGAGGAAAACTAGGAAAGGAAGGTAGGAAAGCAATGTAGCTCTCAATAAACATCTTTTACCCATTGCATGTTTGTGAACCTGTCAGAAATCATCTGGAAGGAGGTGGTCTAATAGGTTCCACTGACTTAGTATTTCAAGGTCATACTGTTTGCTACTACATAGAGTTCACTGGAGAAGACCTACAATCAGCCAAAGTGTTAGGAGGGAAAATTCATTTCAAAAGAGTGATCTAAGAAAAATAAAGTTATTTTATCACACTGAATCCAGTTCATTCAATAAATCATTTGTAGCTACTTATGTGTAATTTGTCTACTAAATGAAACTCTGAATTTTTCTCTCAGTTTTCTGTGCCACGACTTGAGTGATCAGCAACAAGTACAAGCTAAAATTATAGGAGTCATTTTTCATTCTTTCCATTTGCAAGTCCTATTCACTCTCCTTCCTAAACAAATTCCAATACATGTTTTAGTTGTGAAGTCTGCATTTATTGACATACCTGTGGGCTATACTCCTACCTACCTCTATAACTTTATTTCCTATTTCTCTCCAATTCATTCACGTTGCTTCAGCCACATACTAATAGAATTGTCATGTTTATTTATGCATCAGGAAACTTGAGTTTGTTTTATTTGCGTTGAATTCTCTTCAACTACATCTTAATTGTCAACATTGCTTCTTTTTCATTAGGTCTCAGTTCAGTATGACCTGCCTCCTGACTCATAGTTTTCCAACATACCAGTATGCTTGATAGCATTTGTAACAACTTAAAGTTTTCTTCTCTGCTCATTTAGATGTGCAATGTCTCAGGAATGTGATCTTCATGATCTGTTTTATTCACTATTGCATTTCTAATATATACCGCAGATTTTAGAGAAGAGTAGCAACACAAATAGTATTTGAGTGAGTTAACAGAAAAATTCACTGATTGAACTACCAGTAATCTTCTCTCAGAACCTTGAAGGGTCAGCAAGAAGTATCAGAATCAAGATGGCAGAATAGGGTAAGGACACATTTAAACAGACGGAGAAATATTATCCAGTGTGAAGCAGAGAGGGCACATTCCAGGAAATAGGAAAGGACAGAACAACAGCAGAGGGGTGCCTGGAGACTGACAGACACAGGAAAGCAGCAGACACAACAGTGTGGTGTTGCGGTGACTGACACCCCAGCAGCATTCAGCTAATGGAGATCTGAACTGCACCTGCAGCCAGAACTCCACCAGCAGCAAGGTGGGAACGGGACACTCACCAGGAGCTCAAAAGGTGAACCCGACAAAGAACTGCCCGTCCTGCTGGTCTGTTTGATTTGACCAGGAGCAGAGACAGAGCGGCAGATCCCAGACGGGCAGTGCGGGAACAGGGTGGATTTCACACCCCAGTCCACCTCTTAGAGCCATATCGGGCACCATTTGATTCAAGAAGGCAAGGCCTATGGGGCAGGACTGCACATGCACTAAGCTGGGAGTGAACTCACTTCTGGCTCAGTGAAGTGCAACAACGTGGCATCCTACAGGTTCCACCCAAGATATGTCCAGGTAGCCCTCACACCTGATAGCCAGCAGATCAAGAACTCTAGTAGTGGCGCATCAAGCACCATTTCTTACAGTGTGGCAAAGAATTTAAGACTTCAGGGACAACAGTGAGCTGCACATGTGCAGAGCTTGACGAGAATTCGCTGAGCTCATTGCACTGCAGTGGTCCTACAGGAAAACAATACCAACTATGGCATTGTATGGGTCAAAATAGGTCCGTGTGGCCCTCAGACCTAACAGCCAACAGGTTGCTGCGAGATCACCACCACCAACAACTTAGCTATATAGGACACCTGGTGTCTCCCTAATTCCAGGACCTGCTCCAACAGGAACTGGGAGAAAGGTTGCACAGACAACAGTGCAGCCTCAGCACAGTATCACAGAAAGTGGAGACTGGCGAGCCAGGAGCTGGGGCTATGGATACCATGGTGGAAATCTAACATAAGAACCCAGACCTGGAATTCGCTGGAGGGAGTGGCACAAGTGACTGCAAACAAAGAGCTCTGACCAACCACAGTAAGTAAAATGGAATTGCAGACCTGTGCGTGACACAGCTTGGAAACTTGCCCCAAGGAGAAGACTCTGCTAACCAGAAGTGCAATGACCAAGAGCAAAAGAAGAGATAGAGGCACAATGAATATTACTGAAGACTACCCTGCAAAGGAGCAAAACCCTTTGCCAACTTAAGAGTTCACTGAGGAAAACATTGAGAAAATGGGGCATACAGAATTCAAAACACTCGTTATAAAGCTTCTTATCAACAATGAGAAGCATGTACTACAGGGGTTCAAGGAATTCAAGGAATATGTCACACTGGTAGTGAATCAGATGAAAGCTAATATATCAGAAATGAAGAATACAGTGGAGCAAACTAAAGGTACAGTGGAGAGTCTCCAAAATAGAATGAAGGAGGCAGAAGAAAGAATCTCAAAATTAGAAGATATTTCCTGTCACCAGGGAGAAACAAACAAAAATCTGGAAGCAGAGCTGGATCAGGCCCCCAAAAAAGTATTCAGGGATTGAAAGACACTATTAAGAGGCCAAATATAAGAGTTATGGGAGTCCCAGAAGGTGAAGAAAGAGAAGCTGGGTTTTAAAATGTATTTAATCAAATAATACAGGAAAATTTCCCTAATCTAGAGAAAGAACTGGGAAACAAGATCCAAGAGGGACACAAAACTCCCAACAGGCTTGACCAAAAGTGATCTTCACCAAACACATGATCATCAAGCTCTCTTCAATTGAACAGAAAGAAAAGATCCTTAAATGTGCACCTGAAAAAATCAACTGATATATAAAGGAATGCCAATTAAACTCACAGGAGATCTCTCACAGGAAACTCTACAGGCAAGAAGAGAATGGAGTGACATAGTCCAGATTCTAAAAGAAAAAAAAAATGTTGGCCCAGGAGAACATATCCAGCAAAACTTTCCTTTGTCTTTGAAAATGAAATACAATTCTTCCACAGTGAAGAGAAGTCAAAAGAAAATGCCTCTTCCAAACCTGCCCTACAAATGATACTTCAAGATGTTCTCTTGACAGACAAGAGGAATAGCGCCAAACAAAACCAAAGGCAAATGGGAAGAACATCCCAGTAAAATGACAACAGAAGACTAAACCAATGAGCAACCCATTGATGAAATGACAGGACCAAATTACCACCTATTTGTATTAATCCTGAATGTAAATGGCTTAAACTCATCAATCAAACACCATAGATTAGTAGGCTGGATTAAAAAACAAAAGCTATCTATTTGTTGCCTACAGGAGACATATCTCACCAATAAAGATCAGTGGAAACTACATCTCATGGATTTTTATTTTTTTGTTAGTTTCATCTCTTCAAAACACTTTCTTCTGATTAAATTTTTCAGTCACTCATAGATCATACAGAAGCAGAATTTTTTTCAAGATGGTTGATTTTCTTTTTCATTTCTTCGGTGACACATTATTCATTCAGTTGCATGTTATTTAACTTCATGGTGTTGTTAATTTCTTTTTTTCTTCCTGTTGTTCATTTTCTTGTGTGGCTTTTTACTTACGGGGATGTATAGTAACTGTGTAATGGAGACTATCACATCCAGATGTGAGGATACAATGCAGTATGCATCTCTACTTCCAGACCAGATGGACTCCCAATGAAACTGTTTACTATGTCTTGCCACTAGGATGCTGGACTTTGTGCTATTGTCTATGCTCGTAATGATGGACATGTGACTATTTATGAAAAACTATACTACAGTAATAATATAGGGGAACCCCGTGAGAGGGGATGGACTTGGGGATGGGATAAGGGAAATCTCAGGATCTATATAGCTGTATCATCAAATGATAATAATAAAAAGAACTAAAATTTAAAAAATGTAACTCATTTTTATTTAACATTCTTTGTGGCATGGCATGCTTCTCCACTGTGGCTTTGCTGTTCACTTTTGTCATCCTAGGTTTTCTGGACTGACCATTGGCAACATTGTATTCTTGCAGGTCTGCTGGGTCCCACCATTCAGGCTGAAGTTCATGACACAGTGGTCATTATACTCAAGAACATGGCTTCTCATCCTGTTAGTCTTCATGCTGTTGGTGTGTCTTACTGGAAAGTTTCAGAGGGTGAGTCAAATATCCTATAATTGTCATCCTAAGGACTGGAAGAGTGAGATGTGTGTTTGTGATAGTGGTTATCTTTGTCCATTTTGTGTTGTTGACAAATTATCTGCAACTGGGTACCCTACAATGAAAAGATACATTTATCTCACAGTTTGGGTATCCAAGAGTATGGTGCCAGAATCAACCTCTGACCAGGACCTCATGGCAGGGGCTTCAGTGTGAGAGAGGAATAGTATGAGCTAGGAAACTTGTACTCTTTTTTTTTTTTTAAATAACAACGTATTTTTGTGATAACCAGTTCAGTCCCATCACACTGAGTAACAAGCCTCATTGTAATTTCACACCTGGAATTACATCCTCAGCAGGGACTGGCATGTATTGAGTTCAAGGTTATAGAGGATTAAAACCTGTAGTGATTCCAGAACTTGTGATCTGTCATACATATAAATGTATGATACATATACTTGTGATACATATAAATTATGTTGACCTTTGTTCATGTAACTTAAGAGTATAAATGGGATCTGCAGGGTATAGCTGAATACAAGGATTTAAGTGATTCAATATTGGAGTGCCTGGCTTGAGCTTCAGCTCCATGTTTTGTTCCATTTCCTGCTCATGCATGACTTAGGAGGCAGCAGATGATGGCTCAAGTGCTTAGAACTGTACCCCCACCCCTTGCCCTGTGGGAGACCTGGATGGAGTTCTCACGTCCTGATTTTGCTTTGGTACAGGCTGTTGCAGGTATCTGGGGAGTAGACAGTACATGGGAGATATTCTCCCTCCTCTAAATAAAGTTCATAAATCAGTAAATAATTTTAAATGATGAGCCTGCAATATTTTTCCCCTTCCATTTCAGCTCTATTTTTCTTCTTTTTGGTTCCATTTTCAAGGGAGACATTCTAGGATAATGACAAATACAACCACTGGAAGTTCCAGGGTTATGAGTAAGGTAAAGCTTTTTTCTCAGTGTTTCCTAGTGTTGGGTACCATGGGAGCGTTAGAGAGAGGCAGCATGAGTCTAACTCAATCCAGAAACTATCTCTCATCAGGGCAGAAACAAAAGAAAACAAAGAAAAAAGATTCAGAAACGGATTAAAGACCTAAGTGTGAGACTTGAAATTTGAAACTGTGAAGAAAACATAAAGGAGACACTTCAGGACATTATAAATCAGGGCATTAAAAAAAACACATATCAAAAGCAAAAATAGAAGAATGAGATTACATTAAACTTCCGGAATTCTTAAAAAGTTTCTGCATTGCGTCATAGTGGGTAAAATCACCACCTGTGACCCTGGCATCTCATAAGGATACCAGTTCACATCCTGATGCTCTGTTTCTGATAGATACATATAACTTGTAGCAGTTTGGAAAAGTAGTGGATGATGATAAAAGTGCTTTGGACCCTACCACTTACGTGGGAAACCCAGAAAAAGCCATTGGGTTCAGGCTTTGGCCTGGCCTACTTGGCCGTCACAGTCATTTGTAGAGCAAAACAGCTAATGGAAGATCTCTCTCTCTCTCTTTTCCTCTCTTTCTGTAACTCCGTATTTAATATAAATAAAATCAATCTTTAAAAATCTGCTGGATCAAAAATGAGACAATCAACAGAGTTGAAAGACAATTTATAGAATAGGAAGAAATAGGGCCCAGCGGCATGGCCTAGCAGCTAAAGTCCTCACCTTGAACGCGCCGGGATCCTATATGGGCACCAGTTCTAATCCTGGCAGCTCCACTTCCCATCCAGCTCCCTGCTTGTGGCCTGGGAAAGCAGTCGAGGACGACCCAAAGCCTTGGGACTTTGCACCCGTGTGGGAGACCTTGGGCTTTGGCTCTAGCCCCCTCCCCCTGGCTTCAGATTGGCACAGCTCTGGCTGTTGCAGCCACTTGTGGAGTGAATCATTGGATCGAAGATCTTTCTCTCTGTCTCTCCTCCTCTCTGTATATTCGGCTTTCCAATAAAAAAATGAATAAGTCTTTAAAAAATTAGAATAGGAGGAAATACAAGTTATACATCTGACAAGGAAATAATAATCAGAATATATAAGAAACTCAAACAACTCAGTAGCAAAACAACCAAGTAACAAATTTCAAAAATGGTCAACACACTGAAATAGACGTTTCCCACGGGACAACATGCAAATGTCCAACATGGAAAATGCTCAGCATGAAGTCATCATGGAAATACAAATCAAAACTACAATGTGCTATCATTTCACCTCGCACTGTTATCAATAATATAAGAGATAACTGGTATTGGTGAGAATATGGAGCAAAGGGCACCTTGGGCATTGTTGGTAGGGATGTAAATTAATGCAGCCACTGTGGAAATCAGTGCGGAGCTCCCTCAAACACTAAATTAGAACTACCATATGATCCAGCAAGTCCACTCATAGCTATGTATTCAGGGGGAATTAAATCAATCTGTTCAAAAGACATTTGCACTCGTATGTGTATCGAAGCACAATTTGCAACAGCCAAGACAGGGAACCAATTCAAGTGTCCATCCAGTGATCAATGGAGCAAGAAAATGTGGTATAAACACAGTGAAATATTAACCATAAGGAAGACAAAATTGTGTCATTTATAGCATGGATGGAATTAGAGGTTTTATGTTAAGTGAAATGATTCAACTACAGAAAAACCAGTATCACATGATCTCATTCATATGTGGAGCCTAAAGAACTTAAGTTAGAAGTACAATGGACCCTACACTGTGGCTTAACTGGCAAATCCTCCACTTGCAAATGCCAGGATCCCATATGAGTGCCTGTTTGTGTTTGGGCTGCCAAAATTAGAACCGGAGTCCATATAGGATCCCGGCACATGCAAGACAAGGACTTTAGCCACTAGGCTACCGTGCTGGGCCCTCTAACTTACCTTTACAAAAACAATGTTCAGACAAAACAATCTGAGCCTATGGCATGTTCATGCAGTTAGAGGGGAAAGGTAATTCGACCTCGCATGAAAAGCCTTTTGAAAAAGGAGGTTACTTAATATAAAAATGCCAGTGTCTTGTATTAGAAAACAGTGTGAATGTTTTAACTACACTGATTGCTTGGGAACATTCTGCCTTGTTAATGCCCAAGATGATCGTGGAGAGCATAACAGAAGTACTGCAAGCCCTTGCAAAGCAGCTACGGAGCTGACTACATTGCTGGCAAATCAAAGGCAGCAGTAACGAAATGAAACCTTGCCAGGCCTGACTCCTGTGTGTGCCAGCCGGTGTGGGGACTGGCTCAGCCCACTGCCTACATCAGTTTACACACACACGCTGGTGGTTGCAGTCGCCTGTTCAGTTCTGTCCCCACCCCATGTCATATACAAACCAATGGATGCTGTGGCCCAGGCCTAACCTTGCCTACCACACATTCGGCCCTCACACATCAGTAAGAACTGCAGCCTAGTTGGAGTTACCCCCATTAACCCCCACCAGGCCCACCCCCAACCATGGTTTCTGTGCACGTCAGTATGTACAGCAGACTGCTCCAGTCTGTCCCACATCTTACTAGTCTCTCATACTCATCAGTGGGCATTGGATCCTAGCTCAACCCAACCAACCCCACCATTCAGCCCACATGCTGTCAGGTGTCACTGTCTGTCTAGCCATGCCCACCCCCAGTCCTGATTCTCATGCTCACCAGTGGGACTTGCAGCACAACAGAGAGTGCCCAGACTTTCCCTACTGGGCCCACTCCCAGCCCCCAGATCTTACACTGTTCAGGTGGTTGTATGGTCTAGTCTGCCCAACCAGCCTGCGCTTACTCTGGTTCATGCATGCACCTGTGGATATTGTTGCTTAGCCCAGCCTGGCTGTCCCCCTAACCTAGCTCACATGCAGGCCAGTGGACTTTGTGGTCCTGGCCAGCCTCGTCTGCCCCCAGGTCCAGTTCTCACACTCACTAGCAGGAACAGTGGCCCAACAGGGGAGCTCCCGCGGATACCCTATGGGGCTTGCCCCACATCCTGGTCTTACTTGTGCTGGTGGGTGTTGTGGCCCAGACTGGCATGGCTCACCTAACCTTGGTATTCCCCAGTGGGTGCTGTAGCCTGGCTTGGCCTGGTCTGCCCCATTTCAGCTCATATTGGTAGGTACTAAAGCCTAGGCCAGCTCAGCCCAGCCCAACCGGCCCCCAGTCCTGGCCCTAATGTGACAGGCCGAATCTGACCTGTCCTGTACCCCATCCTAGTTCTCAAATCTGCCAGTGAGTGCTATGAACTGGCCCAGACTGGCCCGCCCCCAGACCTGACCCACTTGTATGCTGGCAGGTACTATAACCTGGCCTGGTCTGGGCTGCTCCCAGCTTTGATTTTTGTACCCACCTGCAGAGACTGTGTACTGACAGAAGAGTTTCTCAAGCTCCCTGTCAAGTCACCCCTAGTTGCAGATCTTGTGCTTACCAGTGGATTCTTGACCCAGCCTGACTTGGTCAGCCTCCTGTCCTGGCAAGTACAATGGCCTTGCCTGACCAGTCCACACCCATTCCAGCTCTTGTTGGATGTTGCAGTCCAGCCATTCCTACCTGATCCACCCCAGACCCAGCTCTTGCATGTTTCAGTGAGTACACAGACCTAGTCCAATCCATCCTACACCCACTCTGGATCCTGTGAGCACCAGCAGATGCTGAAGCCTAGCCCAGTCTGGCACACCTCATACCCAGTCTACACCCATGCCAAGGCGTGCTGCAGTCATGTCCAACCTAATTCGCCACCCAGTTCTGTCTCTCATGCTCACTGGTGGGAACCACAGCCCAGCTGGGGCATCCCCTTAGCTCCACAAGCAGGCTCATTTCCAACCAGTTATCTTGCACATGCCGGTGGTTGCTCTGGCTCTGCCCAGCATAACCCATCTCTTGTCTTGGTCTTTGCCATCAGGTGCTCCAGCTTGGCCTGGTATGGTCCACATCCAGTCCCAACTCTCACTGGTGGGTACTGCAGTCCAGCCCTGCCCAGTCTGCCCCCCATCTTTGGCTTTCATGCAAACCAGTAGGTGGGATAGCCTGGCCTAGCCCAGCATGACCTGCACTCTAGCCTGGCTCCCACACATGCCAGTGTGCTGAGATTTGGCCCATCCCTGCCCCCACCCCAACCCCCCAAACCAACCCATATACTTGCTGACAAGTGGAGTTGCCTTGGCCAGCCCGCCCAACACCCAGGCCTTACTGTTTTTCTGCCAGCAGTGTAACACTTGCCTAGGTACAATGCAACCTGGGTAGTAGCCTACAGCTGGGGGCAAACAGGATATTGAAAACTAATTTGCAGAACTAGCCCAACCTTCAGAAGCCCAGTTGCTAGTGACATGTCAAAGTAAAAGGGACTGAGTGCACAAGAAAAGAGACCCTGTATGATGGAAATATTTCTTCTAAGATGAAAGATATATCTCAACTGAAAGACATGGAGAAGATTGCTCCCAACGAAAAAACCATTACTGCTATGATGGCAAAACCTCAGTTGACTGTGAGAGGGCTTCTCCCAGAAAGCTCTCCATGCAAGGTAAAGTAACTTGGAGGTTCTGGAATCTCAATTGTCTGAGGGAAGCCAGAGCATACAAACCTACAGAAAAACATTAGAGCGCTAAAAGTGGCTGACATGAACCATGAGAGCAAAAGATTTTTTTTTCACTGTGGGAACAAAGGGTACAGCTAAAAACAGAAGCTGAAAAATATGAAGAATGTAACCCACAAGTTGTAGAAAAATACATTAAGCAAATAAAGTAACAAAACCTGCTAACAGATGGGCTGACATGTTTGCAATAAAACCTTGGGCCAAAAGAAAATTTGAATTGTAAGAAACAAAATTGGTTAAAAAAAAAAAAAAAAAAGGAATCCCGGAAGACTTTGACTAGATAGACTGAAATATTTGCTGCTGGGGAAGGATCTGTGAACTTGTGAATATGTAAATCGCTGAGGTTTCCAACTCAAAGTACCTAATTGTACACAATATGCTTACCTGCCATGTTTATCATTTTATTAATTTCAGATAAGTATAAAATGCAAAAACTCATTTGTGTTCCTTTTTAAAGATTGTTTGTTTTTATTAAAAAGGCAGATTTATAGAGAGAAGGAGAAACAGAAAAATCTCTCTGCTGGTTCACTCCCCAAATGGCCTCACTAGCCGGAGCTTAGCTGATTCAAAGCCAAGAGCCAGGAGTCTCTTCTGGATCTCCTCTCAGGGGTTTCCTGACCAGCAGACCCCCGAAAACACAGAGGAGGTGAGGTGACATTGTTTAGCAGTAGCAAGAACAACTGGAGGTAGTCTGACTGAGCATGTGCATTTACTGTAAAGCATGTACAACTTACATAGACTAAGAAAGGAGAAGGCAGAAAGGTGTCTTATCTCCCAATAGTCCTCCCACACGATGATACTGTAATTGGCTAGAAGGCATGCCAATCTCTCTGGACCCTCCAATCATGTAGTAGGTCACTTACAACATGCATGGCTCGCAGGTATGCCTCAGGTCACATTCACCATATGTGGCTGGCAGGTAGGCTGTGGGTCTCATTCAACTTCTCAGAGTTGCTTATCAAGGAAGTCCCAGCACAGCCCATACAAGGACAGAGAAGAGACTAGGGTGCAGCCCACAATTTTTGCCTGTATGGTCAGTGGTCAGGCCAGCTTGAGATTTCATTGAGTCAAGACCATTGTCAGGGGATTCCCCCGGAGACATGGCGCATCACGTACCTGTGGCTTCTCACATAGGCCAAGCAGGTAGAGATCCAGGGACAATCTCCCACAGTCTTCCACATGGCTACAGGGTCCCAAGGCTTTTCAGGCCATCCTCTACTGCTGGAAAGGTCACAAACAGGAGCTAGATGAGGAGTGGAGTAGCTGGGACATGCACTGGTGTCCATATGGGATTTCAGTGCTTGCAAGGGGAGGATTAACCAATTGAGTAATTGTGCTGGGCACCATTTTCATTTCTTATTCATGTAAAATCCTATATGACTACAGGTGAAACTGCTAGTTGCAGAAATGGAATCTTTAGTAACTATGAGTGTCCTGTATATAAGAAATTCACTGGAGTTTCATTAGGTTTATATTAACTTTTTAAATTTTGCAATGATTGCGTTGTAGCATGCAGATGAATATATAATTATTCATAATGAAATCATACACTGGGTAGAATTGACTTTACACTAATCTGAGTGGTGTGATAACTGTTGGACAATTCGTTTATGTGAAATTGCACGTTTGCTATCAAAATAACAGCAAAGAGGGTTCTTTCCTAGGAAAGGAGAGTAATCTAGTTTCAGAGAGGAAGAAGCACACATCCTAGCCTTTCAAAATAAGTTGTGCAGCAAATCTGATTCTTATGCGGAATCTATTGGTGACAATAACCATAATATGTTTCTTGGAGTGCACCATAGGACTATAAATCACAATTTTATCCTTTTTTGCTTTAGGTGCCGAATACAATGATCAGACCAGTGAAAGGGAGAAAGAAGATGATAAAATCTTTCCTGGTGGGAGTCATACCTATGTCTGGCAGATCCTGAAAGAGAATGGTCCAATGACCTCTGACCCACCATGTCTCACCTACTCGTATCTTTCTCATGTGGACTTAGTGAAAGACCTGAATTCAGGTCTGATTGGAGCCCTGTTAGTATGTAGAGAAGGTGAGTGTTAACTAGCATGTAATTAAGATGAACTAGGCAGAGAAGTACAAACAACCTAATCTATTCATAACAATATTGTACTCTTTCCTCTGAAAGAGACGTCTTCCTCCTATCATCTTGTCCATGGAAAGTAGGCAAATGTAATGGAAAGTAAACTGAGAGGAAAAAATTGTCCATTCTATACAACCACAATGAGCTAAGCTGGCATCAAGAGCCGGCAAGTTCCAGAATCAGGTTTCTACTCACAAAGTATTTAGGGTTACATAAAGACTGATTCTGGTAGCTAGTTTGTCACCTGTACACTGAAAACATACAAAAATATGAGAAAGGTAAGCATTTGCTTATATTTATAACTTGTTATTCTAAAGGAAAACTTTTATCCAAGCCTGTTCTTAACTTACAGAATTGACAGCATAAACCAAATTAGGAAATATATTTTGCATAATTTGTTTTTTTAATGTTAAGAATCAAAAATAATTTTAGTATTGCTTCTGGTGAGATAAAATTCAAATTCTAATATCTGGGATTCTTCCTTGCCCAAAAAGTAGTTTAAAAATTAATATGTTCTGTGAAATACTCTGCAAATTCCAAATCACAAGAAATACACAAAATAGAACTATACTAAAAAGTGCTTATAGATGAAAAACTACAATAATTATAATTTTTCCTACCTTGACAAGGTATTGTACATAAACTGTGCCAACACATAGAAATGACTCAGCCTCCAAGGACACAGTCCACATTTTACTTACGTTTTAGGACTAGCTTTAATCTCAAAATCACATATCCACACATTTATTTCCTTTTTTGTTGATGTTTCTTAAACTTAAATGCATGGTTTGTTAAGCAAAGAGTATGAAAGAATATTTACCATGTCTATTATGTGTAACACACAGGAACAGCTTTTATTATAAATACAGGTACTTTATAATAAATTTTTAATTTATAACTACAGGTATCAAAACAATTCTGAACATATTTTTATACCACTAATAGCACCCACACCACTTCGAAACTCAACACAGTTTGTGACGGCATTCAGTGTACCTGCTACTTACACAGTTTCTGCTGCAGCTCTGTCACTAAGCATGATGGGTGCACATGTCATTGCTGCTTGTCCTTCCTGGGATTTTTACTTTTCAGAAACACCTGTTTCCACTGCCATTTGACACGTCGCACCATGCTTGCATCTTGTAAACCCGAATCCTACTTGGAGCACTCCAGGTTTATATTTAAATGACAGTGCCTCAACAAGAGAAAGACAAATTGTGCCAGGTTTTTCTTCCTATTATCTGAAAACATAATGAGTATATATATGTATGTATGTATAATATATTCTTACAAATATCCTGGTTACGTATGTCAGCTGGAATTCTTTACTGAATGTGTGGGTATTTTGCATTGTGCTGTTTAATCAAAACATTACTATGAGTAGAAGGTTGTTGATTTAAGACAAGTTTGAAAGCCACTAAAGTGAATTGCTGTATGTCTGTCCTTTGGGTGGCTGCGGAAGCTTCACAGTTCCTTTGGACATCATTAGACATCTCAGCTCCTGAAGTGCAACTTTATGCTTTTTGAATTTTGCTCCATGCATCCACCATTCCAGTGGAATTATTTATCCCATTCATATTAGTTTTTGTCATAAATGTAACTGATTGTGCAGCTTCTGGGTAGTTAGGCCCACTCTCCACTTTCAGGTTATGTATCCTGTTCTAGTAATGTCTCCTTGGTGGCCCCATTATCACGCCTGTCCACCTTGTAAACGTCATATCTTCATCGTCTATGAAGCCCCAGCTGAGCTACTCCTTTCTGTCCTTCTCCAAGTTCTTCCAATAAGCAAAAATGATGAAGAACTTTAACTCCTGTGTAAACTGCCATCTCCTCCTTGCATAATCTGTTTTAATCTTGTTTCTTTATGGTGAAATAAGCTTCAGTGAGTTTTTTCTTGTTCCAGCTACAACTTAGTTGCTTAAAATAACAATAATCATTCATAATCTTTAAGTTTTGTGGGTCTCATGACATTTGGAAATGTCATGACTTAGTGGCCTTTTCCAGGTTATCTCCTGAAGTTGCCCAGAACTAAGAGAATCCTTGTATTAGCTTTTTATTACTATTGCAAAATACTGGAGGCAATACACTTTAATAAAGGAAAAGAGGTTTAAAGATAAAAACTTGAGGAGCTGCACTAATGATAGCCTTTGGATGGCAGATTCCTGAGGCATCCCAGAGCTTCGCACGGTGAGAGACAGAGACTACTTTCTCTTCCTCTCTCATTATAAAGCTGCCAGGATCCAACCTAATAAACTTTTCTAATCCTAATCCACTCCCAAAGTCCCCACTGAAATATGTATCATCCTCCAAAATTAGGTAGTAATATTTCTACTGCATTAGTTTTTTGAAAATATATGTAGTTCAAAGGCAGAGTACTGGCCACGGGGCAGGGGCAGGGAGTGGTCAGCGCTGGGCCTGGGGTAGAGGCCAGACAGAGGAGAGAATGAGTGAGCAACTGAGTGATTTCTCTTCTAACTGTTGGTTTACTCCTCAAATGGCCACAAGAGCTGGGGGTGGAGCTGGCCAAAGCCAGGCCCAGAACTCCATCTGTGTCTTTTCTTGATTTTTTAAAAATTTCTTTATTTTATGACACAGTTCAATAGGCACCGGGTTTCCACTGCCCCCATTGTTCTCCCCTCCAGTCTTTCACTAGGTGTCTTTCGAGTGCCTTCAGAAGTCCATCATACTGCCGTTGAGGTGTCTCCCAACAATGGAGGGGTTTATCTGTCGTTGTATTGGAAGTACAGGGATAAACTTCTGTTTCTGCCTATGCACATATTTCTTTCTGCTGCACTTCCATTATACCTCCCCTTAGGTACAGTCCCCCTCGGGATGAGAAGGAAAATAAGAAAAAAAATGATAAAATAGTGACTATTCATCTCCATGGTGTTGTCAAACTCATAGCAGGGGTATCAATGTGATGCTAGGGTGGTGCAAAAGAGTGTCCAGTATCTTCCTGCAGAAATTAATGCTAGCGTGTGACCCGTGTGCTTCTAATGGGAGTACACTACAGACTAGACCATCGTGACCCAGAGGAGTAATAACAGTGCTTAAAGGGGTATTAACAATCTGAGGTGATCACATGCAATCAGTCTGTCATGAATATTGATTAATAGATTACATGACAAGACCTTTTTTTTTACATTTTATTATTATCATTTTATGATACAGTTCCATATTCCCTTATCCCCTCCCCAATTCCCCCACCCATCTAGTTCCTCTATATCATTACTAACATATAGTTCTTCATACACAGTCATATGTCCATCATTGCGGGCATGGACAATGGCAGAGAGTCCAGAATCCTATTGTCAAGATTTAGTAAACACTTTCACTGGTAAGTCCATCTTTGTTTGGAAATAGAGATGCATACTGCATTGTATTACTCACACCATGGTGAGGAGTGACTAATCTTTGTGTCCCACCCAGCGAGGCATGAGCCAATCCACGCCAGCTCTTTCCTGTCAGATTTCAAGCTCTACTTTCTGTTGTTTGTCTATTTATTTTAGGTTTTTTTTAGTTTGTATGTTTGTTTGCTATAAGGGGTTTTCGAAGCAATTCCGATGGTCATTGCGAGGGAGGGCGGGGGTCCAGAGGTGGAGCCAGGCTCGGACCAGAGAAAGCTCTCCTCCCTGGTCCCAAAGGACATTTATTGTTCTTCTGTATCTGCGGACTTGCTTTTTTTTAAATTATTTTATTTTTAACATACTGGTTACTCAAAACCATGTCAATTCCATAATGTTGCAAATTGCTGTTGATGTTATTGTGGGACTCTTAATTGACTGGGATGATATTCTACCAGCTCTAACTTCAGACCAGAAATGGTCTCCCCAAGAAACTGTTCAACCCATCTGGACAATAAGTAGCTGGACTCTATGCTTGGTATATGTTTGCAAGGAAAGAATCTTGATTGAATTTGAACTGTAATACTGCATCAAGGTGGAGGAATCCACCAGGGGGGAGGGGAGGGGGAAGGGTGGGGGGATTCCCAGAGCCTATGAAACTGTCACATAATGCAAAATAACTAATAAAAAAAGACACACAAACGGAGAAATCTTCCATATTTATAGATTGGATGAATTACTATCAGCAAAATGGGCATCAACATTGTGGCACAGCATATTAAGCCTCCGCCTGTAATTCTGACATTTCGTTTGGGTATTATATCAAGTCCTGCTTGCTCCACTTCTAATCCAGCTCCTTGCTAATGTGTCTGGGAAGCCAGTGGAATATGATCAAGTGTTTGGGCTCCTGTACTGATGTGGGAGACATGGAAGAAGCTCTGGACTCCTGACTTCAGTCTGGCTCAGTCCCAACCAATGTGGTCATTTCGGGAGTGAACCAACAGATGGAAGATTGTGTTTCTCCTCCTCACTCTGTAGTTCTGCCTTTCAAATAAGTAATCAAAATAAATATTTGAAGATATATCATCAAAATATTCACACTATCCAAAGCTTAATACTGGCACAAAAATAAACATGTAGACCTATGGAACACAACAGAAACACCAGAAATTAATCCACACATCTACAACCAACTAATCCTTGACAAAGGAATTAAAGTAAACCACTAGAGAAAGTATAATCTCTTCTATTTGGGAAAATTGGATTTATACATACAAAAGTATAAAGCAAGACACCCTACCTTACACCTTATTAAAAAGTCAAAAACCATGAACAGTCAGTTTTCAAAGGATAAAATATAAAATGTAAAATATAACTGGCCATCAAACACACAAATACTCAGGATCACCAGCCATCAGGAAAATGCAGCTAAAAATCACAGTGTGGATTCACCTTGCCCAGTTACAATGGCCATCACCCGAAAATCAAAAAAGAACAAATGCTGGTGAGGAGGTGGAAAAAAAAGTACTGTCATACACTGTTGGAACTAGTACAGCCACTATGGAAGACAGCATGGAGATTTCTCTGAAATCTTAAAATAGATTGATCACATGACTCAGCCATTCCGCCCTTGGGTGTTTATCCAAACAAAGTTAAATCAGAATATAAGAGAATTATTTGTACCCTCATGTTTATTGAAGCTCAGTTCACAACAGCTAAAATATGGAATCATTCCAGATTTCTAATAACTGATAACTGAATAAAGAAAATATGATTTATATGCACCACGCTCATTGAAACAAGTCAGTTCCTAAAAAACAAATGTCATATGCTTTCCTTGCTAATATATGGAGTACCAAAAAATGTAATGTACATGAGATGATTATTGTTTATAGCCCTTTTAATATATTTTTGAGGAACAATAATTTTTCCACTTACAACTTGTTGAGTTCTTTATTGAAAGGTTAAAATTGTCAGTGAAAAATAAGTTGAAAATATGCTATTGTAAAATTTAAACAAAAATAAGAAGAAAAAGGGAGAGTAAGAGCAGGAGTCAGAGTGGGGAGGGTAGGAAGTACCGTTATACTCTTAAATATATATATAAATATATATAAATATACAAATATATATTATATATTATATATTATATTTATATATATTTATAAATATAAATTTATATTTATATATTTATAACTATTTATATATATATATATAAATTTTGTTCACCTTCTGCAATTAAAAACATGATAAAAAAGCTAAAATATCCTCCAGTTTAGTGATATTTTAAATTCTAGTGTCTTCTCTATGTCTTCCTGTTGTACTTTCTTTTCAGAATTTTCAGGGAGCTGGGCTGGATATTTTTCCAAGATTATATCAATGAGTTTAGTGAGTGATCAAGGATAGAGTTTGTTTATTACATCTTACCTGAAACTACAAATTCTGTTTTCTTTTTAAAGCGAATTTGTCGAAGAATTATTTTGATTTTAAACTTATTTATTTATAAGTCAATCAGAAGTGCTTATGATTCAATGATTTCATTTTTCATTAGCCTTTAGATTCCACAAACAACATGCTGTGATTTTAGCACTTTATCAACTAAGGGTATGAAATTGAACTCAGTATGTGAAAATACACGAAGTGGCCTTAGAGATATGGTCTCAAAGATAGATGTTGGAACTGGAGTTGCACTTCATCTTGAAGAGCAAGCATCCTATATAGAACCATGGGTTCAAGTCTTGCTGCTCTGCTAATGCAACTGGGAAGGCAGCAGCAGATGGCCCAAGTGCTTGGTCCCATGCACCCATGTTCAAGACACACCAATCCCAAAATGCCAGATATCATATATTTGCCTTAATAGAATACGAACTCAAATCTAAAAATTATATCTTATCACACTTCCTAGCTGTCTGTACCACACACAATAAGATCTTGTCATGTAGGGAGAATCAAGATGGCGGAATAGGGTAAGGACACGTTCAAACAGATGGAAATACATTTAATCAGCATGAAGCAGAGAGGACACATTCCAGGAAAGAGGAAAGGACAGAACAACAGCAGAGGGGTACCTGGAGACTGACAGACACAGGAAAGCACCGAAAACAATCGTGTGGTGTTGCAGTGATTGATACCCCAGCAGCATTTAGCTAACGGCGATCTGAACTCCACCAGCAGCCGGAACTCCACCAGCAACCAGGGACTTTCACTGGGAGCTTAGGAGGTGAACCCAGACAAAGAACTGCCCGTCCTGCTGGTCCGTTTGATTTGACCAGGAGCAGAGACAGAGCAGCAGATCCCAGACGGGCAGTGCGAGAACAGAGTGGATTTCATAGCCCAGTCAGCCCCCTAGAGCCGAATTGAATGCCATTTTGCGGAAGGAGGCAAAGGCAAGCGAAAGGACTGAGCATATGCTGAGCTGGGAGTGAACTGATTTCTGACTCAGTGAACTGCAGCAACATGGCATTCTACAAGTTCTACCCAGAACAGGTCTGGGTAGCCCTCAGATCTGACTGCCAGCAGATTAAGAACTTTAGTAGCAGTACGTCAGGCACCATTTTGGGCACTGTGGCAATAGCTTTAGGACTGCAGGGGACAACAGTGAACTGCACATGTGCTGAGCTCACGAGAACTCACTGAGTTTGATGGATTGCACTGATCCCGCAGGAAAATAATACCGATTGTGGCATCATACTGGTCAAAATAGGTCCGTGTGGCACCCACACCTAACGCCCAATAGGTTCCAACAACATCAGCGCCACCAACAACTGAAGAATCTTAAAGTCTTTTTAATGATGCTGGTTTACTTCTGTACTCTGCTTGCTAATAGAATAAAGCTTAACATAAGTGCAACTATTTTAAGAATAGCCGCCATGTTAGATATAAGTTTCTGTTTCCCCGAAATGAAGTAAGTAGTATAAGAATGAGGAAATTATTAATTGTAGTTTTGAAATAGGCCGTTAGAGTAAAACTAGCCAATAGCAGAAAAAGGTCAAGTTGTTTGTGTAAGTTTATGGTATGTGGTTTTGAGACAATAAAAACCCTGGAGAAATGTTGTTCGGGGCAGCAGCAGCTACCAGGAGTACTGGGGCGTTGCTGCCCATTCGCGAATGAAATAAACCTTTTGCTGTTGCATCCTTCGGCTGGTGTGTGCTGCTTCACCGAGCGACCTCACGTCCCGTTCAGAAGGCCAGGACAAGGAATTTGGCCTCGGTCTTAACACAACCTAACTATATGGGACACCTGGTGTCTCTCTAATCTTGGGAGCTGCTCCAACTGAAAGTGGGAGAAAGGTTGCAGAGACAACGGTGAAGCCTCAGCAGGGTATCACAGGAGGTGGAGAGTGGTGAGCCAGGAGCTGGGGCTGTGGAGACCACGGTGGAAGTCTGACATAAGAACCCAGACCTGGAACTCGCTGGAGGTTGTGGCACAACTGGCAGAAAGAAAAAAGTTGTGTGCCAACCGCAATAAGTAAAATTGCATTGTAGACCTGTGGGTGACACAGCTTAGAAATCTGCCCCAAAGAGAAGACTCTGCTAACCAGAAGTACAATGATCAAGAGCAAAAGAAGAGACAAAGCACAATGAATATTACCAAAAACTCCCCTGCAAAGGAGCAAAACCCTATGCCAACCTCAGAGTTCACTGAGGAAGACATCGAGAAAATGGGGGACACAGAATCCATAAAACTCATTTTAAAGATTCTGATCAAAAATAAGAAGCTCATGCAAGAGTTCAAAGAATTTAAGGAAGCAATAAAGCAAATCAAGGCTGGTATATCAGAAATGAAGAACACAGTAGAGCAAATTAAGAGTACAGTGGAGAGTCTCCAAAACAGAATGAAATAAGCAGAAGAAAGAATCTCAGAATTGTAAGGTATTTCCTGTCACCAGGGGGAAGCAAACAAAAAGCTGGAAGCAGAGCTGGATCAGGCCAACAAAAGTATTCAAGAATTGAAAGGCACTATTAAGAGGCCAAATATAAGAGTTATGGGAGTCCCAGAAGGTGCAGAAAGAGAAGCTGAGTTTGCAAATGTACTTAATGAGATAATAAAGGAAAATTTCCCTAATCTACAGGAAGAATTGGGAAACAAGTTCCAGCAGGGGCACAGAACTCCCAACAGGCTTGATTAAAAACGATCTTCACCACGACATATGATCTTTAAGCTCTCTTCAATTGAACATAAGGAAAAAAATCCTTAAATGTGCACGTGAAAAAAATCAATTGACATATAAAGGAAAGCCAATTAAGCTCACAGGAGATCTCTCACAGGAAACTCTACAGGCAAGAAGAGAATGGAGTGACATATTCAAGATTCTGAAAGAAAAAAATTGTCGGCCCACGATAACATATCCAGCAAAGCTTTCTTTTGTCTTTGAAAATGAAATAAAATTCTTCCACAGTAAAGAAAAGCTAAAGGAATTTGCCTCCTTCAAATCTGCCCTACAAGGGATACTTAAAGATGTTCTCTTCACAGAGAAGAGGAATAGCACCCACCAAAACCAAAGGCAAACAGGAAGAACACCCCACTAAAATGACAACAGAAGACTAAACCAATGAGCAACCCATTCCTAAAATGACAGGACCAAAGTACCACCCATAGATAATAAACTCTGAATGTAAATGGCTTAAGCTCAATCAAACATCATAGATTAGTAGACTGGATTAAAAATCAAAACCCATCTTTTTATTGTCTGGAGGAGACTCACTTCAACAAAGATCAGCAGAAACTATATCACATGGGTTTTGTTGTTTTCTGTCAGTTTCATCTCTTCAAAACACTTTTTCTGATTAAATCATTCGGTGACTCGTAGATCATGCAGTGGCATCATTTTCTTCAAGAAGGTTCTTGATTCTCATTTCTTCAGCTACACGTTAGTCATTTAATAGCATGTTATTTAACTTCCTGGTGTTGTTAATTTCTTTTTTCTCTCTGATGTTGATTTTGTTTTGTGGCTCTTCATTTAAGGGGATGTATAGTAGCTGTATAATGGAGACTGTCATATCTAGTAACATGTCATTTAACTCCATGGCATTGTAAATTTCTGTTTTTCTTTCTATTGTTGATTTTGTATCATGACTTTTCATTTGAGGAGATGTACAGTAGCTGTGAAATGGAGACTAACATCCAGATGTGAGGATACAATGCAGTATACATCTCTACTTCCAAACAAAGATGGACTTAACAGTGAAACTGTTTAGTATGTCTTGACAATAGGATTCTGGACTCTCTGCCATTGTCCATGCCCGCAATGATGGACATATGACTGTGTATGAAGAACTATATGTTAGTAATGATATAGAGGAACTAGGTGGGGGGATGGAATTGGTTAGGGGAAAAGGGAAATGCCAGGAGCCTGTGGAACTGTATCATAAAATTATAATAATAATAATAAAAATAATAAAATGTAAAAAAAAAAAAAAGAACTCCATTTTGTACTGATAGGTGCTCCTGGTGAAGGCAGTTGATGAAGAATGTCTCCCCTAGTGGCAATTTCCTGTGATAAAATTCTAAAAAAAGCTCCCACTTTCTTTCAGGTACCCTGGCCAAAGAAAGGAGTCAGACCTTGCACGAATTTGTACTGCTTTTTGCTGTATTTGATGAAGGTTTGTGAGCTTCAAAGTGTAAGCCCTCTATTTTTGCTAAGACTTTTGCTCCCACATCCCTCCTCTCACACAATTCTCAATGACATCTTCTTGCTATCTCTATATATCCACTTACGCTGCCGTAGTCTTTATCAGGGCCCCTATCCTCTTTCCTGACAATTTGTTTTCCTTAAATTTTTTAAACTTTAGTTTTAACAGGGTTCACATAGTTGAGAAGTGTGCATGTCCATGTGGGTCTCTGATCAGGGTGGGAAGGTTAGTGGTATGGAAGAAGGTGGATGGGATGTTTCAATTTTTTTTCTTCCTGTGTCTCCTTGCTGTCAAATTGCATCAGCACGTGGGAACAGGTGGTGGGGCAGCTGTCATAAAACCCTGGAAACCTTGATTTGAGGAAGAGTGCTCCAAGGGTGACACTCCATTTTCACTACAGTATTTAGGGAAAATTTACCAAAGTAGACCCAGACTTGTCATTCCAGTCCTAGAACTCTAGAAGATTTTCATCTTCTTCCTTTTGATAAATGTGCCAATACATATATCCTCATGGCACACACTGAACAATAGTCTTCCTTCCCTGGTTTATTATTTGTCCTTATCCTTCCCCACCTATTTTTGTAGATAAGTATGAGAGGACTTCGAAAAGTCCATGGAAAATGGAATGAAAAGATAAGCTTACTTTGGTGTGAATGATTTTTGAAATCTATGCACAGTTTTTTATTTCATGTTTTCACATATTTCATGAGCTTCTTGAACATTCTTCCACAGGAAGAGAGCATCAATTTGAACAAGAAATGTCTACCTTTTGTTAATGGTCTTTTGCTTCATGCTTAAGGTGCCTCCTTCAGTGACAGAAATGCTTAAAGGTGGCAGCCATCTTTGTCCCAACAGAGAAAGGGAGAGTCAATCAGGAGATAAAGCTTGCTTTGCCTCCTCTCTCCTCAGGGCAAAGTTGGCACTCAGAAACTCTGCCTGCGAAGTCTGCAACTGCTGAGGCATGGCCTAAGATGCACACAGTCAATGGCTATGTCAACAGGTCTTTGCCCGGTACGTATTGCATGCTCGATGACCCCCAGCATTTCCTGAGTTCAAGTCCAGGGATTCTTTTCTGGTTTTCAGACAGCTGTGCACCCCACTAAATCCTGGCCTGTTGGAATCTACAACTATAGTGGACACTTCCTCTTTCAGGTATCTGAAAATGAAGGCCTGTTCATTCACACACCACTCACAATCAGATTTACCTTCCCTTTTGCTGAAAATGGGAGTGGACCAGCAAGGGTGAACAGACACTCAAGAAGACCTTGAAATATCAAAGAGCTATGCCAAGGAAAATAAAACAATGAACAAGTGCCATGGTGTAGTAGGCTAAGCCTTTGCCTGTGGTGCTGGTATCCCATATGGGTACTGGTTCATGTCCTGATACCTCACTTCCCATCCAGCCCCCTGCTTATGGCCCAGGAAAGCAGTGGAGGATGACCTAAAGCCTCATCATCATACACCCATGTGGGAGACCCTGAAGAAGCTCCTGGCTCCTGAGTTTGGACCCACCCAACTGCAGATGGAAGATTCCTTCTCTCGCTCTCTCTCGCCTCTCTTTATCCTCTCTCTCTCTCTCATAAATAAATATTTAAAAATAAAGGAATGCAATTGTCAAAATAAAAACTCAAGTGGAATACAGATAAGTGGAATACAGAATATGTTCCAGAAAGTAAAACAAAAACGGTTTGAGAATATATTTTAAAAGACTTCAGAATCAGAGGTATGCGTTTGGCCTAGAGGTAAAGATGCTGGTTAAAATGTCTGTGTTGGAGCTAGCATAGCAGAGTAGGTTAAGCCTCCACCTCTAGTACTAGCATCCCATTTGGGCACTGGTTCAAGTCCTGGCCGCTCAATTTCAAATCCAGCTCACTGTTAATGCACAAGAGAAAGCAGTGGAGGATGGACTAAGTGCTTAGACCCCTGCACCCAGGTGGGAGACCTGGAATATGTTCCTGGCTCCTAATCTTGGCCTGGCCCAGCGTCAGCTGTTCTGGTCATTTTTGGAGTGAACCAGCATTAGAAGATCTCTCTCTTTCTCCCCCCCCCCCCCCCCCCGTATCCTCTGTCTCTGTAACTCTGCCTTTCAGATGAGCGTTTGAAAAAAATAGGATGCCTGTGTTCCTTGTTGGAGTGCCTGGGTTTGAGTCCTGGCTCTGTGTGCTGATTCCAGCTTCCTGCTAATGTGCACCTTAAGAGACAACAGGCAGTGACTCAAATAATGTGATTCCTGGAACCCACAAGGAAAGGCATGAATTGCTTGATAACCCTTGGCTCCGGCAGAGGCCAGTGCAAGCTGCCAAAGACATTTGGAGCATGAACATGCGGATAGGAACATGTTCTCTCCATCTCTGCTCCTGCCTCTGTCTGTCTCTCTCTGCCTCGTAAACAAAATGCAAAGTTTTAAAAACCAGAAATGATAGAATTAAAATCTTCGTAATTAGAAGACGTGTCTTCATATTAAAATTTCCCATTAGAATAAACAATTCTCCACTGAAAATTATCATCATGTAATTTCAGACACAGCACAAAGAGAATTTGTAGACAAACTATAAATCAGCTTTGGGGGAAGAATAAAAGCATTTTTAGATGGCCTTAGAAGTCACTTGATATTAGTAAATGAAATATTTGGAAGAATAAGAATTAGAAAATAATGAAAGGTGAGGAGGGATATTTTCCTCTCAATTCCTGCATATTTCCCAGTAATTCCAGAATGAATGGATGTGCATAGTTTAAGAATTAGAAAAACAAGTTTGATTTATTTGACATTAAAATTATGTTATTTTGGGGGACATGCACACATTTGTGATGCCACTTCAAGGTAACTAACTATTTCCTCATCATTCTTTAATGGTTAAACACTAAAAAAATCCTTTCTTTCCCCTTTTTAATTTTACTTGTATAAGCTACGTTTGACACATTCTACAGCACGTGTTTAGAAGCAGACAACTATCACATTGCTGTGATCTGTAGAGCAGCAGAACTTCTTTTTCCTGCCTGTGACTTAGTGCCCCTTGAGCAACTTTCTCCACACCCTCCTCAGCTTCTGGTAACCCTCAACTTACATAAGAACGTGATTTTAGATTCTAGACATGAGATCATGCAGTACTTGCCTTTCTGTGCCTGGATTTAATTTATTTAAGCATGCAAGTCCTTGCTGTCACATAGTTGATGGCATAATGGAGAAACAGATACTAATCAAATGGCTATGATAACAAACACAAAATTACGAAGTGGTTATTATTCTGAAGGAAAATTACATAATTTTCTGTGAGTGAATGATTTAGGAATTTGACTTAGATTGAGGAATCAGAGAAAGCATCTGTGGAAAAAAATTCCACTTTAATGCGCTTTGAAGCAGTATCAATGACAGGCAAATGAAGCAATGTGATATGACCCTGGAGAGGGACCAAGAATCAAAATAATCAGGGCCTCCTATCCCTTGGTGGAAAGTTTTGACACTATGCTAATGACAACCTCCGACAAGTTTTGGAGCAGAGGATACTACAGTCAAATCTGAATTGCAAAAAAAAATATTGCACCAGTTTTCTGGTGGGTAAGAGGCTTGGAAGGGAAAATGACCAGAAGTGGGGAGACCATAAAGAAGTCATTTCAGTGGCTCAGACAAGACTTAATTGCAGCTTGCATTAAGATGGTGGTATTAGTGAGAGTAAAAACTGTAGTGGAAAGTTTTGAGAGCCAAATTAAGAGACAAATATACCCTTGCAATTGATTATGTGGGAGCTGAACATATGGCTAGGTGGGTTAATTCCATTGCCATGGTTGGTGTTGTATTGGTTATAGGAGTTGAGGATTTGTGCCAAGAATAACTTATTTGTGTAATTGAATGAAAAATGATGCCATTCACCTAGAAGAGGATGAGGTGAAAAAACTGTAAACTTTGCTTTGGAAATGTTGATTTTGTGAGATATCTAGGTGGAGATGTTGAAAAAGTGATTTGCTGTACAAATGTAGTTTCAGGAAAGGTCAGTCAAGATAAAGAGAAATGCTGTGCTGTTAACTTTGACCAAAAAAAAAAAAATCCCAATTTACCGTGTGCAGTTGGCATTGTACAGAAATTAAAAGCCATATTGATCTAGAAATGTTAAACTTAAGTTTTCCCATTTGTGCAGGTGTAACACACTCTATTAAATATGTAAGGTCTTATCTATGTGGGTTTGATTACAGAACTAATAAAGTATTCTCTAAATAATGAATAAAGAAAAAGAGAAATGACTGGTCTGAACATTACAAGAACAAAACCTAGAAAGATGTTGGCTTACAGTTCAAGAGGAGGGAGTTTCAAGAAGAAATGCCCAATTATTACCTAGGCACAAATTGTTGCTTTGATAATCCCAGTTTCCTTGGTCCACTTGTTTACAATGCTTTATCTCTTACCTATAGCTCTGGATTTTTTTTTTTTTTTTGCAGGTCTGATTGGATGCCACAGGAAACAAGTCTATTGGCATGTGATTGGAATGGGCACTGCTCCTGAAGTGCATTCAATATTCCTCGAAGGTCATACATTTCTTGTGAGGAATCATCGCCAGGCCTCCTTGGAGATCTCACCGATAACCTTCCTCACTGCTCAGACACTCCTAATGGATCTTGGACAGTTTTTACTTTTTTGTCATATCTCTTCACACCAACATGGTACTCTCTTGAATCTTAAAAATAAGTATTGTAAAAAAAATAAGTATTGTAAAATATCTAGTTCCATTTTTAATGGAATTCACTGGAAATGTACAAGAATATAGTGTGTTGCAGAGGATGCCTTTTATAGAATGAGATTCTATGTTGGGTGTCAGAGGTTATTAGTATTCATAGTGATAATGGATTTATAGTTAAATGCCTCTGATAAAGGAAAGCAGATAAAAAAATCTATGAAGGCGGAGACTTCAGGTTGCAGTTGGAGAAGTGTTCTATGAGGAAGCTAGTGCAAAAAGAACACTGCCTGTGCTGCAGCCATGAGAGCTTCAGGACATCAGTAATGACACCCAGACAGCTGAAATGTTCTGTAACTGCATGGTAGGAGCCAAGAGGCACCAGGGGAATTAAGAGATGGTGAATATGGGGAGAAGAAACAGATCATTTCACTCTCATTTATCTTCTTGTGTATTTATTCTACTAACTCTTTAACATTTCTTTTTTTCCCATTTTTTTGTTATTCTCATTTTATGATACAGTTCCATAGGCCCTGGGATTTCCCTTACCTCCTTCTCAGGTCCCCTCCCCCACAGACCTCTCCCATATCATTACAACAGCATAGTTCCTCATAAACAATCATAAGTCCATCACTGTGGGCATGGACAATGGCAGAGTCCAGCATCCCATTGTCAAGACACATCCAACAGTTTCACTGGGAGTTCATCCTCGATCCAGAAGTAGAGATGCACACTGTACCATACCCTCACATCTGGACATGTCAGTCTCCACTCCATAATCACTATAAATCCCTCCAAGTGAAAAGCCACAAAGCAAAATCAACAACAGAAAAACAGAAATTTCTCAAATCGATCTAATCTCTCTCTTTGCTCTTCTGTTATGGTCGTTGAAGGCTGTCTTAGCCAAAGTCTGATGTTATACCAGAATATGACAGATAGGGTCGTTTAGAATGAACATAAATGTATTGGTTCACTGTTCCGAAGGCTGTGAGGTCCAATATTAAGGATCCGGTAAGGCTTTCTTGCTATGTCATGACATACAGAAAGGCAAACACAGTCAAGAAAAACAAAAAGCCCACCCGCAAGATAAAAATATGATTTTATCGTTTTTTCAATCTGTAAAATATTTGTGGGACTTTGTCAAGACATGAAGGAACAAATGTCAAACTGGATAAGAATGGCCCTAGAAATATGAACAGAAAGCTGCCGCAGTAACAAAATCCTGACTACTTGTCGTTGTCCAATTTCAGCCTGATAAATTTTAAAAAGTTATTGTTTGCTTGGTTTTCATCTTTTAACAGCATATCTCCACGGATTAAAATTCTCTTTTTTTTTTTCAGAAAAAAGTGCTTCATATATTTTGGCCTTAGACAAAATCTCTCATTTAAAAATTATATCATTTAAAATTTTTAGTTGACACACAATTTGTGCATGTTTCTATGGGGTATATGAAATATTTCAACAGATACACAACATTAAACCAAAGCACGCGGCTGTTATTTCCATGACAGTCTTTATTTCTATCCATATTGAATTATGTGCAAGGATTGGTTGCTTGTTATTCCCCAAGTCCTCCTTGTTCTTCACAATCCAGTTATCAGGTCTCACATCTTACATGTGTGACAGCTCTTCCAAAGGCTCATTTATTATGTTTTTAATGAAAAAATTATACACGAATCTCAAAATTGTTTACACAAAAATGTTTATTTTTATTTCATTTGCCACAAAAACCAGGAGTGGACCCAGGTTGAAACTAGGAACTGGGAAATCCACCCAGGTCTTCCAAGAATCCCAAACAGTTCACCTGCTGCCTCGGAGGGTATGCATTAGCAAGGAAGTGTAAGGAAGTAAAAGAAGCAAAACTTTGAACCAAGTTGTCAAATATAGAAAGCAGGCATCCTGAGCAATTTGATTACTTATACCAAATGCCTGCCCAGAAACTTATTTTTAATGCTATTTTCCATGAACTCTTTGAAGTACCTTCATATCTGGTGTTCAAAATAGCCCTAGGATATAGATAGGCAATGGATTATTATAACCTACATGAAAAAGAGACTAAGAATGTTAAATAGACTTGTCATAGGTTTCCAAATTAGTCACAGCTGCTTATTCCCCTAAAATACATAGATTAAAAAAGTTATGCTTTCATGTATTTGTAAAATTATAATGTGTCTTGAAATTTATACCAACTAATATCTTTCCCGATAGGACGTTATTATATCAGTGATTTGCATTACAATTCAATCAAGTAAAGACAGAAATCATTAGGAGAATCTGGGGACGGGGTGCTAACTTAGGTTACATTCCCTAGTGTTGAAGATAAGTAATTCTTTAAGTCTCCTGGTTTATAAATTTAGGTGTGGAAGAGCAATAGACTTAAAGCCAAGCAGAAATGAAATATTCTAGTGTATTATGAAGGCAAATGAAATGTTATGAAGACCACCAAAGCCAATTTAGAAATTGGGAAGTCTGTCTTTATTAGCCAGTTAGCGACTGCCCCCACTGAGGACAGGTCTGAAGGAGACAGTCCTGAGTTGTCGTTGTAGTGAGCTTTCAAAGGGAAAGCCCACATCCTGGTGGCCTTGATGCTGGCAAGCAAGCAAGGATACAGAAGCTACAATAAGCAGGTTAGAGCCAAGAGGAGCAATTCTGTAGTTACAGTTACAGTTGAACTTCTTAGAAGTTGCTTCCACTTTTCCTAGGGCTCAGTTCCCAGGACCTGGTTCCTCCTTAGAGGAAGAGGGTCAGTCTAACCCAACTGGCTACTGTTGAATGAACTCCATAATTTTTCACCCTGTCACAGAACAAGATCTGAAAAGAATGAAGCATGCATGGAGAAGAATCAGGCAGAGGGGAATAAATCCACACAACATGATGACAAGAAGTGGTATTGGTGTGGAAAGGAGAGCACTTAGGAGAAAACCTTGCAGGTCAAATAAGAGAAACAAGTCAGAAATGGACACCTTGAGATCTGATTATCATTTATTGCCTTTGTCTATATTCCTGAGGAACGATGTTTTGTTGTTATTTTTTACTACTTGCTGAATTTCTTTTTTTTTTTTTTAAAGATTTATTATTATTGGAAAGCCGGATATACAGAGAGGAGGAGAGACAGAGAGGAAGATCTTCCGTCCAATGATTCACTCCCCAAGTGAGCCGCAACGGGCCAGTGCTGTGCCGATCCGATGCCGGGAACCAGGAACCTCCTCCGGGTCTCCCACGCGGGTGCAGGGTCCCAAAGCTTTGGGCCGTCCTTGACTGCTTTCCCAGGCCACAAGCAGGGAGCTGGATGGGAAGTGGAGCTGCCGGGATTAGAACCGGCGCCCATATGGGATCCCGGGGCTTTCAAGGCGAGGACTTTAGCCGCTAGGCCATGCTGCCGGGCCCTGAATTTCTTATTTAGTGGAAAGTTAAACTTGTGATTATAAAGTAATTTGAAAGTATGTAATTGCAAAAATTCAAAGGAAAATAAGAAAGGACGAGAAGATAGGGTAGGAGAAAGGATAGGGTGGGAAATACTATGTTCTTAAAATAATGTATATGAAACGTATGGAATTTGCTCCCTTCATATAAAGTTTTAGAATTTAAAACAAAATAAAAACAGAATCAAGTACAGAAGTTTAGCTTTAGTTTGTGTGATTCCAGGTGGCATGGAAGCTTATGTCAAAGTTCACACTTGTCCAGAGGAACCCCAACTGCAGATGAAAAGTCACAAGGAAGAGGAATATTATAACAGTAAGGATTCTGAAATGCACGTGTTCACGTTTGATGATGACAACTCTGCTTCCTTTATCCAAATCCGTTCATTTGCCAAGAAGCATCCAAAAACTTGGATACATTACATTGCTGCTGAAGAGGTGGACTGGGACTATGCTCCTTCAGTTCCTACACCTGATGACAGGTAAGAGCCTGGCACTATCTCTTCCCATTACTCAAAAGGTTCTTCTGAGTTATTCAAACCAGCAAATCCATAAGCCATATTTAATGATATGCACAATTGTGAAATAAAATGGCAAGGGTTTTGATAGTATTAGAGATTAACATATCTGAAGATACACATCAGCAATGCATTTTCTCACCCCTGCCTTCGATCAAACCAGATCAGCTATTTTACTGCTTGCTTTTATTCTACTTAGATTTCCATTTAAATGTCTCAACTTTTTATCTCTCATATAGAAGTTATCAAAGTCAGTATTTGAACAACGGTCCTCAACAGATTGGTAGGAAATACAGAAAAGTCCGATTTATGCCATATACAGATGAAACATTCAAGACTCATGAAACTGTGCAATATGAATCAGGAATCTTGGGACCTTTACTTTATGGGGAAGTTGGAGACACGCTGTTGGTAAGTTGTTGGACTCATCTGACATTGGCTAAGAAGAAAAAGCCTGAAATATAAAAATTATTTTAAAAGATTTATTTATACTTATTGAAAAGGTACAGAGAGAAGGAAACACAGAGAAAGATCTTGCATCAGCCAGAGCTGAGCCGACCCAAAGCCAGGAGCCAGGAACTTCTTCTAGGTGCAGGGTCCCAAGGCTTTGGGCCGCCCTCCACTGCTTTCCCAGGCTACAGGAGGGAGCTGGATGGGAAGCGGGGCTGCTAGGACACAAATGAGCATCCAAAAGGGATCCAGGCACATGCAAGATGAGCATTTAGCTTCTAAATCATCATGCCAGACCCAGCTTTTTGAGTTTTAAAACACCAAATAACTCAACCGTGTCCCCAAAACACATAACCTTTTAAAATGTTGATGGCAATTTTTTAAAACTATTAATGTATTTGGGGAATAAATCAGTGGAGGGGGCCCGGCAGCATGGCCTAGCGGCTAAAGTCCTCGCCTTGAACGCCCCGGGATCCCATATGGGCGCTGGTTCTAATCCCGGCAGCTCCACTTCCCATCCAGCTCCCTGCTTGTGGCCTGGGAAAGCAGTGGAGGACGGCCCAATGCATTGGGACACTGCACCCGCGTGGGAGACCCGGAAGAGGTTCCAGGTTCCCGGCATCGGATCAGCGCGCACCGACCCGTTGCAGCTCACTTGGGGAGTGAATCATTGGACGGAAGATCTTCCTCTCTGTCTCTCCTCCTCTCTGTATATCTGACTTTGTAATAAAACTAAATAAATCTTTTTTAAAAAGTAAATCAGTGGAGGAAGAATCTGTCTCTCTTTTCTCTCTTTCAAATAAATAAATATATCAACATTTAACACATGAATGCATACAATAAAAAACATTAGTGCTATGTATTAAGCCACCACTGCTAAAATATTTACGCTGCAACTTTTTTTCAGAAAATATTTGCTGATCCATGACCTAGGGTCCTTATAATGTATCATAGTTAATGGAGAGTGGATCAAATAAATACAGTGTTATTTTCTTCATAAGAAATTTTGAGATCAAAGGTTGCGCACATCAATAGCTGCTCTCAAAAATGCCATGCAGGGTTCTCACATGTGGAGTTTTGCTAGATATAAGACAATTCTTTCCCTTTTCCCACACTAGTCTCAATAACACATATTATAAATCTTTAGAAAGTTCTCCAACTTTCTAAGCAAAATATTTACGTGTTCCCATCTGTCTTTCCTGGTTAGCTGTAAAATTGTTTGTCGGTTATTTGTATGATTCCCTTTATATTTCTCAAAGGCCTTTATACATTATGGATATTGGCACATTGCCATTTATCCTCAAAATATTTTTCTCAATTTGGTACTTGTATTTTAACTTCGTTGGTCCTAACAATATTTTTCATTTTTATCTAGTCAAGATCTTGTTGCATATATTTTTATGATTTTTTTAGTTTTGCTTTATTTATTTGAAAGATAAAGTGACAGAAAGAGAAGGAAAGAGAAAGAGAGATCTCCCATCCAATGGCTCACTCTCCAAAGTGAAACCAGGAACCTAGAGCTTCTTCTAGTTCTCCCATGTGAACGGCAGAGGCCCAAGCAATTGGGTCATCTTCCAGTGCTTTCTGAAGCACATTGGCAGGGAGCCGGATCAGATGTTGAGCAGCTGGGTCTTGAACTGGTGTCTATATGGGATGCTGGAGTTTTCAGTGGCAGCTTGGCCTGTTTTACTACAATATTAAAACTTGACATTCTGAATTTATTCTTCATTATAAGGTTTATTTATTTGAAAGGCAGAGTTACAAAGAGGAACAGATGGACAGACAGAGGGAGAGAGGGAGAGAGATCTTCCATCCACTGCTTTACTTCCCAAATGGCTGCAATAACCGGGGCTGAGCCAAGCTGAAGCCAGGAGTCAGGAGATTTCTCCAGGTCTCCCATGTAGATGCAGGGGCTCAAGCACTCTGTTCATCTTCAGTGGCTTTCCCAGGAACATTAGCAGGGAGCTGGATCAGAAGTGGAAAAGCCAGGACTCGAGCCAGCACCAATATGGGATGCTGGCATTGCAGGTGGAGGTCTAATCCAGTATACCACAATGCTGACCCTTGACATAAGGCATTGAAAAATGGAAAATATCCTTAAAGGTATATTGTTGAGCAATTTTACAGAAATAATAAATACTTTGAATTTTATGCAGGCTTTACTTCCTGGAAACTTTTGGTTTTCCAGAGATAAGCCACAATTTTCTGACTGATCCCAGTTGCTCTAGGACCTGATTTTGATCTCATTTGTACTTTCAGATTATATTTAAGAATCAAGCAACTCGACCATACAACATCTACCCTCATGGAATCACTGATGTGAGTCCTTTGCACTCAGGGAAGTTGCCAAAAGGTAACTATTCCTAATGACGTTCAACTAACACAATGCAACCGATACAAGTGTCCTAAAATCTTGAGGCGTTGGCATTTCAAGTCAGTATTTTCTCTGAATATAATTTCTAGCTGCCTCCATATTTTTGATAAGTAATATCTTTTTTGCATTTTTAAAGGTTAAGGTTAACATTTTTAGCATTTTGCCACATGCACTTCAAATGCAGAAATTATGTATGTCCACATATATCATCAAGATAAGAGATTTATTATCTTATAGATAGCATAAATCAGTGATAACAATATTTATAATAATATACCAAATAATAGGACAGCCAAGCAATTTGTATGATCTATTTATATTAGCTTGCACGTATAAGAGGAAATATGTGATACTTGGATTTTTTAATCTGGTTTATTTAATCTAGCATGATGTTCTCTAATTCCAACAATTTTATTGAAAATTTCAAGATTTCATTCTTTTTATGGCTGAGTAATATTTGATCATCTACACACCACATTTTCCTCATTAGGTGACAGACATCTAGGTTGATTACATATCCTTTATTGTGAATTGAGCTGCTGTAAACATAGGAGTGCGGATACCTCTTTATATGGTGATTTAACTTGCATTGATATGTTCCTAGGTGTGGGATGGTTGGGTCAGATAGAAGTATTGTTAGTTTTGAGGAATCTCCTTACTGTTTTCCAAAACTGTTGCACTAACTTACATCCTCATCAACAGTGCATTGCTGTTCCTTTTCTCTACAAATTCACCTTCATTTGTGATTTTTTTAAGAGATTTGTTTTAATTGGAAAATCAGATTTACAGGAAGAAGGAGATACAAAGAAAGATCTTCCATCTGCTGGCTCACTCCATAAGTGTCTGTAATGGTTGCAGCTGAGCTAATCTGAATCCAGGAGCCAGGAGCTTCTTCTGGGTCTCCCACATGGCTGCAGGGTCCCAAGGCTTTGGGCCGTCCTCCACTGCTTTCCCAGGCCACAAGCAGGGAGCTGGATAGGAAGCAGGGCACTGTGATTAGAACCAGTGCCCATATGGGATCCTGGCACATGCAAAGCGAGGACTTTAGTCAGTAGGCTACCACTCTGTTTCCCATTTGTGATTTTTAAATTTTTGGATAATAGCCACTGCAATTGGAGTGAGGTGATAGTTACCTCATTGTGGTTTTTATTTGCATTGTCCTTGTGGCTAGTGATCTTGAGCATTTTTTTCATGTGTCTGTAGCCATTTGTACTTCTTCCTTTGAAAAATGTCTATTCATATTCTCTGCTCATTTCTTAATTTTGTTGTTTTATTGTTGAGTTTCTTGAGCCCCTTTCACATTCTGTGTATCAATCCTTTATCAGACACATAATTTGCGAATAGTTTCTCTCATTCTGTCTGTTGTCTCTTCATTTTGTTAATTGTTTTCTTTGCTGTGCAAAAGTTTCTTAGCTTGATGTAGTCCCATTTGTCTATTTTTGCTTTTACAATCTGCACTTTTGGAGGCTTATGAAAGGTATTTTCCTAGGTCAGTGACTTGTATTACTTTCCTTAAACTTTCCTCTGGCAGTTTGACTGTTTCGGATCTTAGGCTTAGCTCTTTGATCCGTTTTGATTTGTTTGTTTTTGTTTTTGCCTTAAAGTGTAAGGCAGGAGTGTTGTCTCCATCTTCTATATTTGGACATCTGATTAGTTGAAGAGACTGTTCTTTCTGCTGTGAATGATCTTAGCTCACTTGTCAAAGATTATGTGATTGTGGCTGCATGGGTTTTATTTTTTTTTCTGGGGTCTCTATTCTGTTCCAGTAGCCCACATTTCCAATTTTATGCCAATACCATGCCATCTAAGTGAGAACAGTCATGTAATATGACTTGAATTCTGGTGTTGTGATGCTCCCAGCTTTGTTTTTACAGTTTGAGGTTTCTTTAAGATGCTTTTTCATAATATTTTTACTTCCATATGAATTCTAGGGTTTTTAAAACTTTTTGTATTTAATGTCATTGGACTTTTGATGGGAAATGTATTAAATCTAAAAATTGCTTTAGGTAAAATGGGTATTTTGTAACATTAATTTTTCCATTCCATGAATGTGAAATTTGGTGTCTTTTCCCTTTTTGTTAATTGTAGAGCTCTTTTACATCCCTAGTTAACTTTATTAAAGGTATTTTTAAAGATAATTATTTTAATTTTTGATGATTATTACATAGTTGATTAGGGCACAAAGTGTAAAGGAAGGTGGGTGAGACCATTATTTCCACATTCTCTTTTTTTTCCTTCTTGCTTATGGGGAAAGGACGGAAATAAGGGGAGAAGCCACAGCCAGCCTCCCAACAGCCTCCATATCCGGGGATGGGGGACAGCCACCCAATGCCATCCCAGGGTCCCCAACGTGGGGCAAGCTTGAGGGTTCTGCTCAAGAGGTTTTGATAGTTCAACATTTCTGAATTATTGCTGATTTCGCCACTCCAAGCATGATAAAATCTCTCTGGAATCCACTGGCTGACATACTCCACCTTAGAGTCTCCGTTTGCCCAGATTTTCACTGCCAATGCTTGGCTGGGGTAGTTGATCAATTTGTTCTGTCCTCTGTCCTCTGAAGTAGTGCCAGGTGTGCTCTGCGGTCTCCAGTGTGCTGCCATATCCTCCATGTGCACCTGGCTATGCTGTCCATTGCTCCATCTAAACCACTGAGGAGGCCCAGCTCTGACACATGCACTCCACGGTCAGACCATGGAACCTGCAATTCTCTCCATGGTTGGGGTTCGGAGTCCAGCAAGTCAGTTGGGAGGATCCCCAAAGAAACTTTATCTGAGGTGATCCCAGACCTGATTCTTGTGTGCGTTTGCCAGTACAGGATCTGGCACAGTCTGTCACCCAAATCAGCCTATGCACACACTGGTGGTTGCAATTGCTGGGTCAGTTCTGTCTCCAGCCTCATGTTTCACGCAAACCAATAGGTGTTGCAGCACAGCCTGATCCTGCCAACCACACATTCAGCCCTCACACAAACCAGTGAGAGCTGTAGCCTTGTCAGAGTAACCCGAAATAACCCCCACCAGGCCCGCCCCCTGCCCTGGTTTCCATGCTTGCCAATATGTACAGCAGACTGGTCCATTCTGTCCCATATTCCATTCAGCTCTCATACATGTCAATGGACATTGAAGCCTAGTTCAATCCAACCAGCCCCATTATCCAGCAAACATACGTGCCAGCAGGTGCCACTCTTTTATTCAAGGTATTTTAAATGTTTTCCAGTTATTGTGAAAGGGATTGTTCTCATAAATTCTTTCTCTACTGGATCATTGTTATTATATAAGAATGCCAATGATTTTCTGTTAATTTTGTATCCTACAACTTCGCTGAGTTCTTATCAGATATAATATTCTATTAACAGATTTTTTTAGTTCTCCTATATTAAAAATATTATGTGATGTGCAAATAGGATTAATTTTAACTTCATTTTTCCAATTTATATACTCTTGAGAGTTCTTCATTTTACTTTCTGGCTTTGCCTAAAACTTCCAGGATTATATTTTATAAAGTAATGAGAGCAGACATTGTCTAGTTCCAGGTACTAGTGAAAATGCTTCCAGATTCTCCCCATTCATTACTACATTGTCTGTGGGGCTTGTTTTGTGTTGGCTTTATTGTACTGCAGTATGTACCTTCTACATCCAATACTTAAAAGATTTTTTGTCATGAAAGAATTTTGAATCTTTTCAAAAATGCTTTCTTTGCATCCATTGAGACAATTGTATGGTTTTTATCCTTCATTTTGGACCCACTTCCAGTGTTGGAAAAAAATGTGTTAATCTTAAATTTAAAATGGGTAAAATTTCAATTTCCAATTGCTGGTAAATCCTTGTCACAATAACAACATTACTGTTAACAAAGAAAATCTTACAAATTAAATTTAGCAGCTTTTTTTTGAACAAAGAGACAACATTGTACCTTAGCACATGTGCATGCTATAACCAGATAATAGGAAATGGCAAACATAAATAACCTGATTGACTATAGTCAGCATTTGCCTTATATGGTCATATTTTCACATCAGATTCTAATGGGCTGGAGACTTGGCTGCTTTGATTGACTGAGATTCTATTTGTTACAAGGATGTACTTTCTTTTTTTTTAATGCCTAGATTTTTTAATTTTATTTTATTTTATTTTTATTCATTGATTACATTGTATTATGTGATACAGTTTCGTTGGAACTGGGAATCACCCCAAGGATGTACTTTCATATTAGGTTACACTCTACTTATGTCTAGATTAGGGTACAGTTTACGATGTCTGAAAATACCTGGGAGCCAAACTTAATATATGTATTAAGCTTCAAGAAAATCTTAATTTGATTTAATATTACCAACATGCAGCTTGTTATACTCTGACTGAACTGTTTGTTGGTTTGGATGTGGATAGGTATAAAACATTTGAAGGATTTGCCAATTCTGCCAGGAGAAATATTCAAATATAAATGGAAAGTGACCACAGAAGATGGACCAACTAAATCAGATCCTCGGTGCCTGACAAGATATTATTCTAGTCTCATCAATCCAGACAGAGATCTAGCCTCAGGACTCATTGGTCCTCTCCTCATATGCTACAAAGAATCTGTAGATCAGAGAGGAAATCAGGTATGTTCTTCCATTTCTAAGTGCTGAATTTGAAGCTGAAATCTGAAGGAGATGCATATGAACCACCATACAATTTCAATCATCTCTCAATGTTTGTGTCTCCCCATAGCCAACAGAAGATAACATAGTCTACACTATAGGTAATTAAGGGAATTAAGCCTGGTCCTGCTCAGCTGCTACTGATTTTGAATTTGTTATAATAAACTTATCTGCTAGATTTTGAGACTGAAAGTTGTTCTATAGTACTCATTTTCAGTCTTGGGTTTAGCTCTCTCTAGTTGATCCTGTCTAGTTTCACATTACCACCTATTTCTAGGCGACCGACAGCAGGGAACTGGATGGGAAGTGAACCATCTGGGATACAAACCGGTGCCCATATGGCTAGCCCCAGTTTTCTCTAGCTTTGTTATTGGATTCCTGCTTTTTTATTTTTTTATAGTTTGGTAGCATTGTGGAAGGGCAATTGCCACATGTTAGTTTAGGAAAGGCATCAGTCATATTTAAATAATTACCAGCATGGTGGCTCAAATAACTAATCCTCCACCTACAAGCACTAGGATCCCATATGGGTGCCAGTTTATGTCCCGGCTGCTCCACTTCTGATCAGCTCCCTATTAATGGCCTAGAAAAGTAGGGTCCTTGGGACCCTGCACCCATGTGGAAAACCCAGAAGAAGCTGCTGGCTCCTGGATTCAGATTAGCCATTGCAGCCATTTGGGCAGTGAACCGGCAGATGGAACATCTTTTTGTCTCTCCTGTCTGTAACTCTGCTTTTAAATAAAAATAAATAAATCTTTCAAAAGAATTGAGACCCCCCCCACTTCCAGCCCTGGTATATGCCATAATAATCCTAAGAATAAATGGAAGTAAGTGTTCATGTCATCACTTCTATTGTGAACAACAAGTTCCTACTTTAAGATATATGTAATGTTCCTTTACATTATTATTATTATTTTTACTCAGAAAGGGGCAGAGAGAGAGAAACACTCCCCATCTGCTGGTCACTAAACGCCTTCAACAGCATCTGAGATCGCAATCCAGATTACCAATTGGGTAGTAGGGACCCCTAGTACTTGAGCTGTCACCTGCCGCACGTCCCAGGGCACACAGTAACAGGTAGCTGAAGTAGGGAGTAGATCAAAACTCAAACCTAGGCTATTCAACATGAGTTTCAGACATCCCAACCACTTCACCAAATGCCCAACTTTATTTATTTTAAGATTTATTTATTTTTATTGGAAAATCAGATAGAGAGGAGAGACAGATTCACTCCCCAAATGGCCACAGAGGCTGGAGCTGCACCTATCCGAAGCCAGAAGTCTCTTCCAGGTCTCCCACATGGGTGCAGGGTCCCAAGGCTTTGGGCCGTCCTCGACTGCTTTCCCAGGCCACAAGCAGGGAGCTGCATGGGAATAGGGGCTGCCGGGATTAGAAACAGAGCCTTGTATACTGTTCAAATTAGGGTAAATTTATCTATTTCTTTAATAATTCATCATTTCTTTGTCATGAAAGCATTCAAAAAATTTTTGAGCTTCTTTGAAATACATTTTCAGAGCATTTCCATTGTGTGTAGAACAATGAAACTCTAACCCTAATCTTACTGTGCTATGGAATATCAGAACTTATTTTCCCTATCTGTCTCTTTACACGAACTGATCAGCCTTTGCCATCTCTGTTTGCTGACAACTTTCTCAAGCCTCTGGTAGCCACTGTTTTATCCTCAGCTTCTGTGAGATCAACATTTTCGGATTTTTCATATAGAGAGATAACGTGGTATGTCTTTCTGTTTCTGGTTTATTTCTCTTAATATAATGACATCCAATTCTATCCATGTTTTCACAAATAACAAAATTTCATCTTTTTTAATAGCTAAAGAGTATTCCACTGTGTATAAATACCAAAGATTATATGCATTCTTTCTTTCTTAATTGACGAAGATAATATTGGTTGAATTTCTTGGCTAATACTTCTGCTATGAACATGAACAATATATGCAATTAACAGATGATGTCAGACAAGAGAAATGTCATCCTGTTTTCTGTATTTGATGAGAATCAGAGTTGGTACTTCACAGAGAATATGCAACGCTTTCTCCCTGAGGCGCCTGGAGGGCAACCCCAAGATCCAGAGTTCCAAGCCTCCAACATTATGCACAGTGAGTTAAACAGCACTTGAGTCCTATGAATATTGGATAAAGGGGAATCAAACACCACCAAACTAATATCCAAATAGTACAATGAATCCATATGCCATGCAAGAATTATATAGTCTATAAACATATAAATGCATAATTGTGATCTGACAATGCATACTTAAAAATCCAGTCAAAACTTTTATTTCAGATATTTCCTTGGCTGCTTCCTATTCCCCCATTTCCTTATATATTATTTCTTTCCATCAACCAGTTCATCCTAGGTAATTCATATTAAAACATATTTTCTCCATGAGAATATAATAACATATAAATACATCCATACGTTCTATCAGTTTGCTAGGGCTACCATAGCAAAGTATCACTGAGCCGAAAGATGTATCATCTCACAATTGTGGAAACTAAAAGTCTGAGATCAAAGTGTTAGGAAGTTTGGTTTCTTCTAAGACTTCTGTCCTTGGCTTGCAGCTGGCTATACTTTCCCTGCATCTTCACATGGCTTCCCCTCTGTATGTCTCTGCATACTGATGTTAAGTGTTCACAAATGTGATAGAAATTTTCAATTTCACTTTACTTTAGAGTAATGCAAAAATATAATATTATGACATAACACTGTACCTATCAGACTCAAAAAATTACAAGACCATTAATACTAGTGGCCTTATTTGTAAAAGATTCTCATACAATACTAGTGGATAACTGTATAGTCTTTTAAATATCAGTATGGTATATCATGGAGCAAAGCTGGAGACCAACAAGTCAAAATACCCCAGAAGATATGCAAATATTTGAAGCCTGGATAATATGCTGCCAAATGAACAGTGGGTTATAGAACAAATCAAAGGGGTTGAGAATAGGATAATAAGGGTTTTGAGAGATATGTGTTTGCTTCGCTATTTGTGTTTTTAAAGTGATAGGACTTGGGGTTTATTTTGTAGATGGATTCCACAAGCAATAGAAAAATTAAAGAAGGAATAAAGATGAAGGGATGTGTATGAGATTTGTTTACAGAGGGAATTCATAGAATTTAGAACTGATTAGGTATGTTGCAAGAACTCAAGTGTGACTATTACTTTTCTGACGTTGGTAGCTAGGAGAGTGGTTTGTGCCACTTATTGAATTGACAAGGTGAAGAATAAAGAAGAAGCCAATTTGGGAGATGGAATAAGGAGTTCATTTGCTGGCACAGTGAATTTGGTGAGGTTGAGTTTTAACAGCAATCAACAATAGAAAATGAATCTGCTTGATACTGAAGAGTAACCAGAAAGATGGGAGGAAAATTAAGAATGAGGTCTTTGTCACCAAGTAAGAGGAGAATATCAACAAGGAACTCTGATTGTCAAATAGCACCTTGATAACACCTTTGTCGTTAACTTACCAGATGTAGACATTCACAACACTTAAATCCTTAACAACGAAAATGGATAACATATAGGCAGTTTGAGGGTGACCTTACTTGTGAAACAAAGATGATTGGACCAAAACCTTATTTGAAACCACAAAAATATTAACAAAAATAAAACTAATAAATTAAACTATTACACTTAAGAATGTTCATTAAAAGATACTGTTATGAATGGATGCTGTGGCACAATGGATTAAACCACTCTTTAAAATGTCTGAGGTCCATTTCCATTCATGTTCCTGATGCTGGACACCCTAGAAAGTAGCAGGCATTCTCGTAGGACATCTAGATGAAGTTCCTGGATCCTAGCTTTAGCCTATCCCAGACCTGGCAGTTCTGTGCATTTGAGTAATAAACCACCCAATGTAAGATGTTTATCTCTCTGTCACTCTGCCTTTCAAGTAAATAAAATAAACCTTTAAAAAATAAAAAAAACCCTAATAATTAAGCAAAAATAACCCACATAATGGGAGAAGATATTGTCAATACATTTACCATACAAAGAATTTATATTCTGAATATATAAAATATTCTTACAAATCAGTATAAAAAGACAACAGGGGGCCCGGCGGCGTGGCCTAGCAGCTAAAGTCCTTGCCTTGAATGCCCCGGGATCCCATATGGGCTCCGGTTCTAATCCTGGCAGCTCCACTTCCCATCCAGCTCCCTGCTTGTGGCCTGGGAAAGCAGTGGAGGACGACCCAATGCTTTGGGACCCTGCACCCGCTGGGAGACCTGGAAGAGGTTCCTGGTTCCCGGCTTCGGATCGGCGCAGCACTGACCCATTGCGGCTCACTTGGGGAGTGAAACATCAGATGGAAGATCTTCCTCTCTGTCTCTCCTCCTCTCTGTATATCCGGCTTTCCAATAATAATAAAATCTTTAAAAAAAAAAGACAACAGGAAGAAAAGGGCAAAGCACATGAGAAACACTTTGCAAGATATGAAACCTAAATCATATGAAAAGGGTTTGGTCACAAACTATCAACTAATATAGAACAAAATATTGATAGAATGAGGGACAAAATCATGTGATCATCACAATAGATGTAGAAAAGGCATTCAACAAAATTCAACACTTTTCGTGATAAAAAAAAAAATATCTAGGGAATCAAGATGAAAGAACAGGGTAAGGACACATTTAAACGGATGGAGAAACATTAGCCAGTGTGAAGTAGAGAGGGCACATTCTAGGAAACAGAAGACAGAACAACGGCAGAGAGATACCCAGAGACTGACAGACACAGGAAAGCAGCAGACACAACAGTGTGGTGTTGCAGTGACTGACACCCCAGCAGCATTCAGCTAACGGAGATCTGAATCGCACCTGCAGCCAGAACTCTACCAGCAACAAGGTGGGAAGGGACTTTCACCATGGGAGTTCAGGAGGTGAACCCAAAGAACTGCTTGTCCTGCTGATCTATTGGATTTGACCAGGAGCAGAGACAGAGCGGCAGATCCCAGATGGGCAGTGCGGGAACAGGGTGGATTTCACACCCCAGTCCACCTCTTAGAGCCATATCGGGCACCATTTGATTCAAGAAGGCAAGGCCTATGGGGCAGGACTGCACATGCACTGAGCTGGGAGTGAACTCACTTCTGGCTCAGTGAAGTGCAACAACGTGGCATCCTACAGGTTCCACCCAAGACAGGTCCGGGTAGCCCTCAGACCTGACAGCCAGCAGATCAAGAACTTTACTAGTGGCACATCAGGTGCCATTTTGTATGGTGTGGCAAAGAATTTAAGACTTCAGGGACAACAGTGAACTGCACATGCGCTGAGCTGGGAGCAACTCAGCTAGTGCATTGCAGTGGTCCTACAGGAAATTAATACTGATTATGAGTTTGTATGGATCAAAATAGTTCCGTGTGTCCCCCAGACATAACGCCCAACAGGTTGCTGCGAGATCACCACCACCAACAACCTAGCTATATAGGACACCTGGTGTCTCCCTAATTCCAGGACCTGCTCCAACAAAAAGTGGGAGAAAGGTTGCAGAGACAACGGTGCAGCCTCAGCACGGTATCACAGGAGGTGGAGAGTGGTGAGCCAGGAGCTGGGGCTGTGGAGACCATGGTGGAAATCTAACATAAGAACCCAGACCTGGAACTCGCTGGAGGGAGTGGCACAAAGTAACTGCAAACAAAGACCCATGTACCAACCACAGTAAGTAAAATGGAATTGCAGACCTGTGGGTGACACAGCTTGGAAACCTGCTCCAAGAAGAAGAGTCTGCTAACCAAAAGTACAATGACCAAGAGTAAAAGAAGAGATAGAGGCACAATGAGAAGCACGTAAAACAGGTGTTCAAGGAACTTAAAAAATATGTCACACTGGAAATGAATCAAATGAAAGCTGATGCCCTAAAAGAAATGGAAAATTTCCCAGCAATATGCAACCTGTCAGGATTAAATCACAAAGAAATAGAAAATCTGAGATCTCTACTTGTATATAGACTGAATTAGAAATCAAAAACCTCCCACCAAAGATACTTTTTTATTTGCTTTTTAAATTTGTCAGCATATCACAAATTTTAAACAAAAGATCAAAAGATTAGAAAAGGCCAAAAACGAAAGAGGAAAAGGGTTATGGTTCAAAGGCATCACGTTTTGACGTCTAAATGTTCACAGTAGTCTCTTATGATTCTTCAGATTGCTGTGATCTTGGTTGAATGTTTCATCTTAAATTTTGCTTTATCTGAGTCTTGTCGTGTTTTCTTTAGCTTGTCTAGGTACTTCTCTGTTTTATTTTTTCCTTTCAAAACCCCATCTACCTTTAAAATACTGTTTCTGTTTTTTATTTTATTACTACTCTAATCTTTCTTATTCCTTCTTGCTGATAAATTTTGGATTATTTTGTCCTTTTTATAGTGTCTTGAGACTAAAATTTGCTTACTTGAGGCTCTTCTTTCCTTTTAATGTAATCATTTATTTCTGCATACTTCTCTCTTATAACTGCTTTAGCTCTACTCCCGAGTTCTGCTATATAATGTTTTAATTTTCACTTGTCCTGAGATATATTTTTTGTTTTTTTCTTGTTTAACCGAAAGTTGTTCATGAGCTAGATGAGGGAAAAGCCAGGTTGGGCTGACTGTTCCGAATGATGCAAGCAAAAATTAGAGTGGATGAGGGTTGGTTGGACTTTGCTGCAGCATCAGCTGGCAGGGGCTGGCACTGGACGCTAAATCTGTCAAGTTTAATTCCAGAACCACCTGGAGAGTGCATAATCAAGGAGTGGTAGTGGCCTGGGAGGGAAATAGTGGGCTCCTCCCTCTTGGGTTATCACTCCCACTGGAGAGCATGAAAATCAGGACAGGGGCTGGGGTGGCTAGACAGAAAGGCAACCAACAGTATGCGTGTGGACTGGATAGTGGGGTTGGTTGGGTTGAACTAGCCTTCAATGCCCATTGACATGTATGAGAGCTGACTGGGATGTGGAACAGACTGGACTAGTCTGTTGCAAATACCGACAAGCATGGGAACCAGGGTAGGGGGCGGGCCTGGTGGGGGTTATGGGGTGGGTCACTCTGACTAGACTGCAGCTCCCACTGTTTTATGTGAGGGCCGAGTGTGTGCTGGGCAGAACCAGGCTGGACTGCAACACCCATTGGTTCCAGTGGAAGACTGCGCTGGAAACAGAATCAACCCAGCAATTGCAACCACCAGCTGATTGGGGGATGGACTGTACCGGGCCCTGTACTTGCAAGTACACACAAGAATCTGGTCTGGGATCACCTCAGACAGTTTCTTTGAGGATCTCCCCAATCGAACTGCCAGATTCAGAACCCTAACCATGAAGAGAAGTGCAGGTTCCATGGTCTGCCATGAAGTGCAAGTGCCAGAGCCGAGCCTCCTCAGAGGCTCAGACGGAGCAGTGGAGAGCACAACCAGGTGCACATGGAGGATATGGCAGTCCATCGGAACCTGCAGAGGACACCTGGCACCACAACAGAGGACAGAACAAATCGATCAACTACCCCAGCCAAGTGTTGGCAGTGAAAAACTGGGCAGAGACTCCAAGGTGGACTATGTCAATCAGTGGATTCTTCAACGACCTCATCGTGCTTGGGGTGGCGAGTTGGTAACAATTCATAACTGTTGAACTATCAAAACCAGTTGAGCAGTGACCTTGGAGCATGCCCCACATCAGGGACCCAGAAACTATGGAACTGTACCATAAAATGATAATAATAAAACATCTAATAAAGTATGAATGGGAGAAGTATATCTCAACACAGTAAATGTTAGTGCTTCACAGCTAACAGTATATCCAATGGCAAAAAGCCCCCAAGACTTTCCTCTAACATCAAGAACAAAATTAGAGACCCAATATTTCCAGCTCTACTCAACATAACTCTGGCCAGAGCAATTTCACAAGAAAAATAAATGAAAGAATCCAAATAAGAAAGGAAGAAATTCTATGACTGATGACGTGATCTAGTATATGGAAACCCCTCCCGTTCAAATATTTTCAGAATAAACAAGTTTAGTAAATGTGCAGAATATAAAATGAGCTTGCAAAAATCTCTACACCAACAGTGCAATATCCAAAAAAGCAACACAGAAACCAATGTTTTTGTGTGTGTGTGCTTATTTTTGTTGGAAAGGCAGATTTACAGAGATAAGAAAAGACAGATATTCCATCCACTTGTTCACTCCTCAAATGGCCATGAACACAGAGCTGGGCCGATCCAAAGCCAGGAGCCAGGACCCAGGAGCTACCAGGTTTCCCAGACAGGTGCTGGGACTCAATGCTTTGGTCCATCCTCCACTGCTTTTCCAGGCCACTAGCAAAGAGCTCGATTGGAAGTAGAGTAGCCAGGACATGAACCTGAGCCCACATAGGATGCCAGCATCATAGGTGGAGGCCTAGTGTACTATGTCACAGAGTCAGCCCCAGGAAACAATCTTAATAGCAAAAATACTTAGGAATAAATTTAACCAAAGAGGTAAAAGATCTGTACCTTACTTTGGGATTTGCAGCAAACTGATCAAGTATTAACAATATACTTTTAGGAAGGTATAAAGCTATATCTTCTTGGGAACCAGATAATAGTTATATTATTTAATACCATAATTATATCATGACAATCACAACTCAAAACAATTATTCTGGGATACTGCTAACCCTCTTGCTTTCTTTCTCTTGTGCAGGCATCAATGGCTATGTCTTTGACAGCCTACAGTTGTCAGTTTGCTTGCACGAGGTAGCATACTGGTACATTCTAAGTGTGGGAGCACAAACTGACTTCCTATCTATATTCTTTTCTGGATATACGTTCAAACACAAGATGGTCTATGAAGATACGCTTACCCTATTCCCATTCTCAGGAGAAACTGTTTTCATGTCAATGGAAAACCCAGGTTAGTTATATTATCATTTACTAATATCTGTGATTGCTTCAGTAGCCATTCATATGCTCTCATCTATGATCACTATGATCACCTATACATGACATATCTTTTAAAAATATGGATTACTTGAAGATTTCCCTTGGGTTTTCAGCACTTGGAATATAATGTGTTTAAGCATGGATATTGTGTGTGTGTGTGTTTTGTTTAATGTTCTCTACTATCAGTCTGTGGTTTGTTGTTTCATTAATTTGGAGCCATATCTGTCATTCAGCTTTTCAGATATTTCTTCTTAAACTGTTTCTATTTCTTATCCCAGCCTGAGATTTCAATAATATATATGTTATGCTGTTTGATATTGACTATGCTGTTCTGACTGTTTATTATTTTTTTTCTTTCTCACTGTTTTCCCACTTTTTTTCTGTTTGCTTAGCTTCTTTTTCAAATATTTGCTTATTTCTATTGGAAAGGTAGATTTACAGAGAGAAGGAGACAAAGAGAAAAATCTTCCATCCATTGATTCACTCCCCAAGTGGCCGCAACAGATGAGGCTGAGCCAATCCAAAGCCAGGAGCCTCTTCCAGGTCTCCCACGTGGGTGCAGGGTCCCAAGGCTTTGGGCCGTCCTCGACTGCTTTCCCAGGCCACAAGCAGGGAGCTGGATGGGAGGTGGAGCTGCCAGGATAAGAACCGGTGCCCATATGGGATGGTTTGAGGTGAAGGATTACCCAGCTGAGCCATTGTGCTAGGCCCTGATTGTTTAACTTCTATTGACCTATTTCCACTTGAATAATTCCCTGATGAGCTGTATTGGGTGAACTGACAAATTCATATATGAGATGTGCAATGTATCTTTTTTTCTTCTATATTGTAGTGTCTTGTTCCTTTTTGCTATTATTTATCACCAAGGCGAGTTCCTTCTAAATAAACTTCGTAAAATATTTAGTTCCTAGCTAGCAGGAATTCTTTTTTTTTCTTCAGACTTGACTTCTCAGTTCATCAAGGTCAAGGTTATAGAGTTATTTACATAATCCATTTCCTCAGCTTTGCCACTTACAAAACTGCAAAAGCTGCATGTGAATATGATTATTTGTTTAGGTCCCATTTTTTCCATCTCTTCATATTTGTATTGGAAGGGGTTCAGCAAAGTCACTGATATACTTCACCATGATGGAGTTGTCTATTATTCTTCATTGCCTTCATAACTGAGCTCATCTTGTTCATGTTAGAAATGAACATTTCTGCACTTGATCTTAGCCAAAAGGCCGAGAAGCAATAGAAATGAACATTTTTGGTCTGGCGCAGTGGCCTAGCAGCCAAAGTCCTCGCCTTGAACGTGCCGGGATCCCATATGGGCGCCGGTTCTAATCCCGGCAGCTCCACTTCCCATCCAGCTCCCTGCTTGTGGTCTGGGAAAGCAGTCGAGGACGGCCCAAAGCCTTGGGACCCTGCACCCGTGTGGGAGACCTGGAAGAGGTTCCTGGCTCCTGGATTGGAGCAGCACCGGCCGTTGTGGTCACTTGGGATGGAGGATGGATGGAAGATCTTCCTGTCTGTCTCTCCTCCTCTCTGTATATCTGACTTAACAATAAATAAATAAATAAATAAATAAATAAATAAATAAATAAATAAATAAATAAAATTTTAAAAATAAAAAAGAAATGACCATTTCTTGCACCAATGTAAATCTACCATGTCAGGTAGATTCTAGATTATGTGCTTACTTATCCTGCAAAATCGTTACAGTGAATGCTACATACAGTGTTATGTGATCGCAGTGCCATCATGTGATGGCATAGAATATTAATTTCTCATTTAGAAATTTAGCAACTCATAGGTCTTACTTGCTCAAAAGCTGGAAAATGCTACAGAGAGAATTTAAAACCAAGAAATCTGACGCTAGAACCTGTTCTAATGTCATGCAGTAATAATATGGAGTCTATATAAAAACCTCCCTGAATTAAGTTACTGTCATCATCAGAGAATGATATGTGGAGAGTCTCAAGACCTTACACTATTGTTTGCATTTCTCCATCCTTATCTCAGTAAGGGATTTTTAATCATAGTTTTAGTTTTTTTTGGGGGGGTTGGTTTTGTGTGTGTGTGTGTTGTTATTGTTTTTTCTTTTTCCCTTTTTTTTGGGGGGGAAGGGTTTGTCACAAACAGACATAGTATAACACTAGTGTAAAAATCAGTTTAACTACCGTTGTTAAACTGTTACATGTGTCAGGGATTTAGCTCCATAACTTGTTAGTGTTGTTTTATTTATTTATGTTTGAATGGGAGAGAGCCTCGAACACAGAGCCTTATTGTAACTTGGGTTATGAGTAAAGCAGTCATATTCTCTCTCCTTTTCAGGTCTGTGGGTTATAGGGTGCCACAACCCGGACTTTCGAAACAGAGGCATGACAGCCTTACTAAAGGTTTATAGTTGTGACAGCAACACTGGTGATTATGACGAGGATGAAGATACTGAAACACACTTCATGGAGGAATACAATGGCATTGAACCCAGAAGCTTCTCCCAGAATTCAAGGCATCCTGGAACCAGGCAAAAGCAATTCACTGCCACCACAAACCCACAAAAAGGTGTAGATAACATTGACTATCCATCAGAACAGAAAACACAGATGGCTAAAGTGCAAAATGTCTCCTCCAGTGATCTGTTGATGCTCTTGGGACAAAGTTCTACCCCACATGGATTATCCTTAGCAGAAGACCAAGAATCCATATATGAGGCTGTTCCTGATGCTCATTCACCTGGAGTGATAGCCAATGATGAAAAACCATATAAAGGGTTCTATCTCAGGCCAGAACTCCATCCCAGTGGGGGCCCAGTATTTACACCTGGAACAGGACTCCAGTTAAGACTACATGAGAATTTGGAGACAACCACACCAGTAGAATTTAATGAGCTTAATCTAAAAGCTTCTAGCTCATCACATACTGTAATAACTCCACCAACAATTACATCAGATGACTTCGCAGGAAGTAAAAAGAAAGGTTCCTTAGAACCCCCAAATATGCCAGTTGCTTTGGGTAGTCATTTGGGCACCAGTGTATCTGATAAAAAAGCTCCCATCCTTACTAAGTCTAGTATACCTTTGAATTTGAAAAATAGAAATGATTCCATGTTTTTAGAGGTAGACTTAATGAATAATCAAGAAACTTCACTGGGAAAAAATACATCATCACTAGAGAACGAGAAGTTATTTAAAGAGAAAAAATCTCATGAATCTGCTTCAGTGATCAGTGATAACACTTCCTTCAAGATTCATACCTCCTTTTTTAAAAAAACTGAATCATCTAACAACTCCATAACTAATGGAGAGACCCACATTGATGGCCCAGAATTACTGATTGAGAATAGCACATCAGTCTGGCAAAGTATTATACTAAAAAATGACACTGAGTTTCAAAAAGTGACATCTTTGATTTATGATGATATATTTATGGATAAAAATACTACAGCTTTACGGCTAAATCATATGTTAAATAAAATTACTTCATCAAAAAATGCTGAAATGGTTCACCAAAAATATGTAATGAATGACACTAAGAATTTTTTGAAAAACCTTCTCTTAATGAGCACTAGCCAAAAACTAGGTCTAGACGATACCAGATCATTAAATGATTCAACACATGGAGCAGAAATTCAGATCACCCATTTTTCAAAAAGAAAGGAAGAAGAGGAAACCTACTTAAAAGGCTTGGGAAGTCAAACCAGGCAAATGGTAGATCAATATGTCAACAGCCTAACAATGTCTCCTAATCTAAGTCTACAGAATTCTATCGCTGAACATGGTAAACAGACATTGAGACAATTTGGACTTTCACTAGAAGAAACAAAACTTCAAAATGGAATAACTGTGGAGGATACCTCAACCCAACAGTCCGAAAACACGAAATATTTCACCCAGAGTACCCTGAGACAGATGGACTGTCATGAAGAGGAGAAAAGGGTTGGTATTTGGTCTCCCTTATCAGATGGTCCAATGAAGTGTCATAACAACATCCAAAGAAATGATTCCAAGCATTACCGTTAAAGGTGATTTGGCTCCCTGGGACAAGTGCCACAAACTCAGCCATGTATAAGAAATTTGATAATACAGTGCTCTTGCAGCCAGGCTTATCTGAGTTAGCAATGTCAAGTTGGTTTTTTAAAGTTCCTAGTCATCAGGAGGAACTTTTCCCTAAAGTAACTAGCAATGGGTCTTCTGGTCACCTATATCATGTGGAACAGATCATTCAGAAAACAAAGGGAGTTGTTAAGTGGAATAAGACAGAGCTGGAAAAGTACTCTTTCTGAATGAGATGGAGAAACCTCTGAAAAGACACACTCCAAGCTGCTGATCCCTCTTGATTGGAACAGCCAATATGTTACTCAGACAACAAAATAAGGGTGGAAATCCCCAGAGAAGTCGCCAAAGACACAGGTTTTCAGACAAAGGAAAATACTTTATCCCTGACTCCTTGTGAAAATAATTATGCAATAGCAACAATAAATGAGGGACAAGATAGGCCCCTTAAAAGAAGTCAGTTGGGCAAAGCAAAAAAAAAAAAAAAAAAAAAAAAAAAAAAAAAAAAAAAAAAACCTGGAAGGTTACGCTCTCAAACTCCACCAAAAAGTGAAATAATCTTTATTATTTTACAGTCCCAGCAAGAAGAAATTGACTATGATGATACCATCTCATCTGAAATGAAGAGGGAAGATTTTTACATTTATGGTGAGGATGAAAACCTGGGTCCCCGCAGCTTTGAAAAGAGAACGCGACACTATTTTATCGCTGCAGTGGAACGGCTTTGGGATTATGGAATGGGTACATCCCCTCATGCTGTAAGAAACAGGTATGATTATTTATCTTTTGACTTAGTGGATGCTTAAGTGGTAGGAAAGACAACCGATGTGCAGCAATAAAATTGTAGTGGCCACTGAGAACCACATAGCAGTAAGGAGTAAGTGGGAGGTTAGGTGATGATGACAACAATGAGCAAGTGTGGTAAATGCAAACAGAATGAAAGTCTTACTCTGGTGGTATGGAGAGGAAAGGGGTTTCCAAGAGGGTGGAAGAGTCAGGATCATGAAGATGCTGTGGAGATCAGCAAAAAAAGTTAGTTTCATCTATCAATCTGTTGGCATTACAAAAGTACTCCCTGAGCCTTCAGCAAGGAAAAAGTGAAATGTGTGGAATTAAGAATTGAGGATGCAGGAGCAGAGGCAGGTTGGGCAGGGGAAGAGACAGCACAGATAAATTTGCAAGATAAACTCAGAGACAATTATTCAGTTGACAAATATTTATGGAATACTCTGTTGGAAATAGCTGTAGACACTGGAGTAGAGCAAATAAGTTTATATTCTACTGGGTACAGCAAGAGATAATACATTAGTGTAAAAATAAGAGAATACCAATGGTATTATTCTTAAGATGGACTAGGATAATACAGTGGAAAGTAATTGATGATTATATAAATTCTGCTTGTGGAGTTGAGACCTAAATGATGCTAAGAGGTCAACTGATGAAATCCTGAGTGAAGATGTTTCCAGATAGATAGGGTCAAAAAATGCAAAAACAGGCCCTGACAATGGGACAAGTTTAGCATGTTTGAGGAACCAAGCAATGACAAGCATGAAGGGACTACAGTGAGGAATTCAGGAATTCCTGTTTTCTCCTTCCTGCCCCATTATACTTGCAGTTTGTCATCAATTCTATTAAATCTATCCCAAATACAAGGAAGGAAAGGTTGTAAAGCATTTATGCACATTTGGTCCATCAAGATGCTGCTTTTCCTCTGCTTCTTCTCCAGTGTTCAGGGTGGCAGTGCCCTTCAGTTCAAGAAGGTAGTTTTCCAGGAATTTACTGATGGTTCCTTCACTCAGTCCTTATATCGTGGAGAATTAAATGAACACTTAGGAATCTTGGGACCATATATAAGAGCAGAAGTTGAAGACAATATTGTGGTGAGTTAAGGATCATGTAATCGTAAGAAAATTGTAATATATTCATTTTATTTCTGATTATAAAATAATCTACAATTTTGCTGTGTATCCTTCTATGTATTTTCTTATGTTCTAAAAATTATACCAATTATAATTTTGCTTCTTATTTTTCACAAAATAGTATGCCATACACAATGCTTATGTCATTCAAAATGCCTCCTATTATTTTGAAATGGCTATATAATAATATGAATTCAAAAAACCATAGTTTACTTAACCATTTTTTTCACTGCATAAATAAGGCTTTAATAACAATCCTTTTCCTAGGATAAAACACTCAGAATGAAAGATGCATGAATGTCCTCTTTCTCTTTTTTTTTATTCATTTTTTAATTTTTTGCCCAACCCCTCCCTGTACCCTCCCCCCTCAGTGGACCGCCCCACCCCGTTGCCATATTACATTTTTTTGATTACATTGCATTATGTGTCATGGTTCTATAGGCCCTGAGATTCTCCCCCCCACCACCATAATGTATTCCTCCACCTTGTTGCACCACCACGGATCAAATTCAGCTGGGATTCCCCCACTGCACGCATCCACCAGGCAAGAAGTCCCGCATCCCACCGTCCAAAAATGTCCATCAGTTTCTTGGGGAGACCATCTCCGGTCCAAAGGCAGAGCCAGCAAAGTGGTTTTGATAGTTCTACAGAACTGTATTGTTGCCAGTCTCACCACTTTGGGCACGATGCGGTCGTTGGAGAATCCACTGATTGACATTGTCCATCATAGTCTCCAGTTGACCGATTTTTTCATTGTCAACATACAGCTGAGGTGGTCGATTGACTTGTTCTGTCCTCTGTCATTTGATGTTTATCTTCCAGAGACCGAAAGCTCGATTGCGGGGATCCTAAAAGAAACTACGAAGGAGGTGCCCACTATCTCCCTACTAGTCCTCTCGAGCTTCTGGGTCCTGGTTTGTTTGGTGGATCAGTCTGGCTCTAATAGTTATTATGGGTGCTCTCATTCAAACCTTCAGGTCTCTGTCCCACTCTTCCCCTAGTGTTTATGGTTACTATTACTGGGAATACACAGAAAATTATCTCTCACCTACACAAAGGCTGGCCTTATTTAAGGGTGGCCCTAAGCAGCGATTTCTGATAATAAAAACTCCGAAGCTCGCCGCCAGGTGGCCAGCAGGCAGAGCCTGGCACCATTTGGTGCACTGGCTGCCCATAGCCAGAGACCCCTTCACTGCCTTGCGGCGGTGGTCCTGGCATGCTGAGTCCTCGTTCTCTTTCTCTTATGAATTATCTATTAATATTCTTTATAAATTTATCTCTTTTAGAGTAGAATACTTTTCTAATGAGTGATATAGCCTTATATAGTAAAAATGAACCATTGATAATTTTAATGAAATGTTTTTCCAGGTTTATTATCTTTCATTGTTCTATGGGATGGTTTTTGCAATATGGTTCGTTTAAATTATTAATTAGTAGCCCATGAATCTTTTCTTTTTACTTCAGAGTTGTTTGTAAATGCTTCAGTCTTTCTCCTTTGCAACCTTGAGTTCATGTCTTAAATTTAGAATTCAGAACTTCCACAGGAGGCAGCCTTGTGGCACAACTACTTAGGCAACACTGACACTCAATCCAGCTACCTGCTAATGTGCCTGAGAAGACAGCAAAAGATGGCCAGTGCTTGAGCCATACAAATAAATGACTAGGATGAAATTCCTGATTGCTAGTTTTAGCCTAGTCTAGTTATGGCTGATACAGGCATTTGGGAGAGTGAACCAACAAATGGAAGATATCTCCCTTTCCTCTCCCTCTTCATCTCCCTATGTCACTCTATCTTTGAAAAATTTTTTTTAAGAATTCCTGTATAGATCTTTAGGTTTGACATAACAGCTGCCATCCACTGTACTACTTTCTCCATGGTATTAAAAATGCAAATAAAGATTTTTAAAAATGAGTGTTCTTATTAGAAATGTAAACCTTAAGCAAAAGGCTTGAGAATCCATAAAGATAATCCTTGTGGGCTTCCTTGCTCATTTGTTTTGCTATGCAGGTCACTTTCAAAAATCAGGCCTCTCGTCCCTACTCCTTTTACTCTAGCCTGATTTCCTATAAGGAAGATAAAAGGCAAGGAGCTGAGCCTAGGAAAAACTTTGTTAAGCCTAATGAAACCAAAACTTACTTTTGGGAAGTGCAACATCACATGGCACCCACTAATGATGAATTTGACTGCAAGGCCTGGGCTTATTTCTCCGATGTTGATCTGGTAAGCAGACCTCCATAGTGCTGGCCACTTTCTAGTTTAAAAGAATGTTCTTTATATTGTCTACTAAGAATTTTTGTATTTATCTTAAGAGTGATTAAAAGTTTTGAGTAAAGACGGTGATATCATATTTGTATTTTAGAACTGTCATTCTAGAATCTAGCAAAAAGAATGAATTGTACTCTGGGAAGATGGGAAGCAGACTGGAGTACAATAAGGGCTGATGAAAAATCCACTCTGGTTCATAGGAAAAAGATATGCACTCGGGTTTGATTGGACCCCTTCTCATCTGCCGCGCTAACACACTGAATCCTGCTCATGGAAGACAGGTGACAGTGCAGGAATTTGCTCTGTTTTTCACTATCTTTGATGAGTCCAAGAGCTGGTACTTCATTGAAAACATGGAAAGGAACTGCAGGACCCCCTGTAACAACCAGATAGAAGATCCTACTTTTAAAGAGAATTTTCGTTTCCATGGTAATATATCCCCCACACAATTACTCACTGTGAAATGTAGCATGCACTTTGATAAATGGGCCTTGAGTCAGAGACTTGAAAACTGTGAGTTGAGAATATGGGAGCAGAATTCTCATACATATCAGCATTTTTGGTGAAGCAGAAGAGAAGAAATTTCTACAACGGATTTCAGCAACCTTCTCTGTGTTTTCCAGCAATCAATGGCTATGTGATGGATACACTACCTGGTTTAGTGATGGCTCAGGATCAAAGGATCCGGTGGTATCTGCTCAGCATGGGCAGCAATGAAAACATCCATTCTATTCATTTTAGTGGACATGTGTTCACTGTCCGGAAAAAGGAAGAATATAAAATGGCAGTTTACAACCTCTATCCAGGTATGTACCAGTTTGTGCTCTTTCTTGTGCCTGCCGTGTTTACTTTCAATGGTCTAGGCACTGAGGACACAACAGATAAACAAAGAAGACAAGTTCCATGCTCTCAAATAACTTCCCTGTTCAAGCAGCTTTAACATTATACAAAGAAATTAGCAAAGGAACAAGAGAATTTCAGATGCATAAAAATTGCTGTAAAGCAAACAGAACAGCACAAATGGGTACCTAATGTCATTGCACATTGCTAGGAAAAGTGTGTTTATTTTCTTATTTTCCATCTCAAATCCCACATGACACCAGTATGAAAATAACAATATGTTTGTGTGTATGTAACCAGTATAGTCACTAAACACACTACTCACAGTGTTAATCAAGATATGGCTTTGTTTGCCCTCTGTTGTCTCTTTAAAACAGGTTTAATAGTGAAGGGAAACTTTCTACGGTTCTTCACCGAAGTTCTGACAAACCGTGTGACTCTTAAGTTTCTACTGATTCTTAATTAATGAACACAGTTCAAGTCACAAATTGAAGTCCTTTCCAAAATGTTAATCAAAATTCAAAACTTTATTTAACTTCAATTTTCATTCTCCCAACTTGAGCCTGCACCACCTAGAAGACTGCACTGGAAAAGGAGACATAGTAGTTGAATTTTCTGTTCTACTACCTAGTGCTTGTGCTTCTCTGAACCCCTAGCTAAATGCTGTTTTGAGCTTTGATAGGTTAAAGGTAAGGGAATAAAGCAGTTCTTACCTATTGTTAGAAATCATCGCTGTAAGCTAGCTTCACACTGCTGGCACTGGCACGTATTTAAGGTAATGAATTTTCAGGGATCCTTCAGAGATTCCCTTTTGGGACCCTCTGTCATGAAGTCACTTGACCTGGTTGGCTCCATCTCCATTCTTCAGTCCTTCCTTGTTCCTGCTGCTAGAGAATTTTACCCCTTTTAAGCGCCCATAATGGACTGGATCTAAGAACACCTAACTGTGACTTACGTCTCCCTCAGCACCTAGATTTAATCAATGGGAAATACAGTATTCCCTCTGAAAAACCCAGGAAGCAGAACCAATCCTAATGCAGTTGTATTATTCAGTCTGATTTTCCAGAAAGGGAAGGTCAGAACTTAATCTGCAGTGTCTCCAACTGTTGGAATCACATGGCAACCACTTTGGGTTTAAAGGATTTAGGAGTTGTGGAACTAAAATTTGCATATTTCTCTTGGTATTCTGTGTGCATCAATGTATAACATGCTCATTTTTCGTGAAACACATTTTGTTTTGGTTTTAATGAGGTGCTTTTGAGACAGTGGAAATGCTACCATCCAGAGCTGGAATCTGGCGAGTCGAATGCCTGATTGGGGAGCACCTGCGAGCTGGAATGAGCACTCTCTTCCTGGTGTACGACAAGAGTGAGTGTCGTGGTGAGCAGAGGCTCCCTGCCTACCCAGCTGCCTGCCATGCGACTTTCCTCCTTGCTGGATTGGCTGCTTGGCTTTGCCAATAAACAAACGCAAGATCACAAAAATCTAAAAAGAATATTGTTGAAACCATCAGAATCTTCAGGGAAGGACAACTACATTTTGAACAGTTTGACTCTGAAACACTAAACATTTTGTGAATTAGTGCTAAAAACAAAACAAAACAAAACAAAAACCTCCCTATTTTTACCTTGATGAAACTCCAAGATCTCCAATGGCAGAGTTTAGAACTTAGCTTTAAGAGTTACTACAGATAATTTACAAGCATTACTTAGAAAGCTTTGGTGGGGGGTATTAATCCTAACAGTCAACTAATCTACTTGTGCACGAATTCTAATTATAAGCTGCAAAACAGCAATAGTTTTAGCACCAAATTGTTACAATAAATGATATAGCATAGTACAATATTTAGTACTCTTTGGGGCACATGATAAACACTAAAAACAATAGTGTTTCTTGATTGTTCTGTTATTTTTCTGGGCTTACATTTAAGAAGCTAAATTCTGTGCACTTCTAGCTACTGTGCTCCTCCTGTTTAATTTCAGATTGTCAGATTCCTCTGGGGATGGCTTCTGGACATATTCAAGATTTTCAGATTACGGCTTCAGGACAATATGGTAAGTGCTTCTATTTTTGCTTCAAGAACCTGGATGATTTCATTTCTTATTTCTATTGGAGAGCTTCATGCTTCCATGCTTATGTTAATTCTACTTCATAGGTGTCTCTCAATTCCATCTCCTCCTCTTCATTTCCCAGTGTGACCATTTTAACTCTGTCTACCTTAATCTTCTCCCTGGACAAGATCATTGCCTCCCTAAATGCTCTCCCTACATTCAGCATTGTTCCTCTTGAGTTCTTTCTCTTCACTGTAGCAAGAGCAGTAATTACAAAGCTTGACAGAATCTATATAGAGTTCTCGAACACTGGTTTAGTGCAAAGTATTGCCCACATGTCAAATCCAACCTACCACTTGGTTTTGCTTGGCATATGAAATATGATAGCTTTCCACTTTAAAGTATCTGAAAAAGATGTTTGAGAATTGTTTAATTAAATTTCAGAAAAATACAATGGCTAAGAAGGACTAGCAAAACCCTAAGATAACAATAAGTATTGCTATGTTACAAAATCTTTACACCTTTATCTTCTCCACAGCTAGGATTGACTTTTATCAAAAACTGACTTTCTTCTCAGGTCAGGCATGGTAGCCTAGTGGCTAAAAATCCTTGCCTTATATGCACCAGGATCCCATATAGGCACCTGGCAGCTCCTATTCCCATCCAGCTCCCTGCTTGTGGCTTGGGAAAGCAGTAGAGGATGGCCCAAAGCCTTGGGATCCTGCCCCCACATGGGAGACCTGGAGAAGGCTCCTGGCTCCAGATGGGCGCAGCTCTGGCTGTTGTGACTTCCTGGGGAGTGAACCAGCAGATAGAAGATATTTCTCTCTATATCTCCTTCGCTCTGTAAATCTGTCTTTCCAATAATAAAAAGGTAAATCTTAAAAACACTGACTTTATTCCCAAGTTTCTGGTATCAATTCAGTTGAATTTAATCTCTCTCCTCTTTCTTGGGCAAAGGACAGTGGGCCCCAAAACTGGCCAGACTTCATCATTCCGGATCAGTCAATGCCTGGAGCACCAAAGAGCCTTTTTCCTGGATCAAGGTTAGAAATTTAATCAATAGCTGAAAAGATACCACATTTAATCAATCATTTACTGATCATATCAATGTCTATATATGCTGTTATTATAATATATACGTGTATATAATATATCCTTTGTATTGCAGTTATCCTGTCAAACAAATGAGGAGCTTCTGTTGAAACACAAATGCCTTTATGATTTGTACAAAACAATCATGACTTCCAACCTGAATAAATATCTAAAACAGTGTCTTTAAGCGAATTCTGTTGCTTTTAAAAGACATTGTCTTTCAGATTTTCTCACTTCTCCGTTTCCTCTAGAGTAGCCCAACAGAAACATAATGTAAACCACACGTGTAACTTTACATTTTCTAGTGGTCAAAAGAAAAAAAATGCTAACTTCATCTTAATAATATATTTCATTTAACCTAACATGTTCAAAAATATTATTTTAACATGAGATCAGTCAGGCCTGAGATCTCTTTAAGAACTTTAGGTCCTTTCAATACCACATGAGCTTCTTTGCCTAAACAGATGAGGTTTCTTCTAGAGCCCCCAAGAGGAAATGGAGAACATTTTTCTGCTTTTAATTTTCTGCTAAGCTATCTAACATGCTTTCTATTTCTGGTACTTACAGTTCAGAGAAAAACTAGTATATCATGTAGTGCCACCTATACCCGCATCCTATCAGTTTTCCTCTTTCTCTTCTTAGTTGGCAGACTACATTCTCTAACATGTTTTCCTTCTGTATTTTTCTAAGAATAAAATAGTAACCACCTCACCTATACTTCAATTTTAGTTTATACACAACATATAACATTCAAAACATAACATGTTATACATAACATCATATCATCTTAAATTAAGGCAAACATGTGGTATTTAACCTTTTGGGATTGGCTCATTTCCCTTAGCATTATGGTTTCCAGTTGGGCCCATTTGGCCACAAAGAACTGCATTTTGTTTTTTTTAATAGCTGAGTAGTATTCCATGGAGTAGATGAACCATAGCTTTCTTATCCAATCCTCTTTTGATGGGCATTTTGGTTGTTTCCATGTTTTTGCAATTACTGATTGTGCTGCTATGAACATAGGAGTACATGTTGGTTTCTCATAGAACAAGTGTTCTGGATATATTCCTAGGAGTGCTATTGCTGGATCATACGGTATGTTGAATTTGAGTTGTTTGAATATTCTCCATACTGATTTCCATAGAGGCTGTACCAGCCTGCAGCCCCACCAGCAGTGGAGTAGGGTTAGGGAACCCGCATTTACTTTTAACATATTGGTTACTCATTACTATGTCAATTAATTCCATAATGATGTAAATTTTTGCTGATGGTATGTTGGAGCTTTCAATTGACTGGGATGATACTCTGCTGGCTCTGTCATCAGACCAGAGAGGGTATACCTAAGAAGCCGTTGAACTTGACGGGACAATAAGATGCTGGACTCTATGTTTGGTAGACGCTTGCAATGGGGAAATCTCAACTGAACTTGAGCTGTGGTTATGCAATAAGGTGGAGGAATCCACCATGGTGGGAGGGTTTGGGGAGGGGTGGGGAGAACCCAAGTATCTATGTAACTGTGTCACATAATACAATGTAATTACTGAAGTTAAATAATAAATAATTTAAAAAAAAAAAAAGAATAAAATAGTAAATAAGGAGCAGAGAAAAATGCAGGTTACCAATGAGCAAACATAAACAGCATTCCTCCTAATGCCAAAACCATTCATCTTCTTGCAACTGTTTGGTACACAAAGTCAATAACAACCCAATTTAAGCTGACTGCATTGATCTCCAATTATTTTTTAATTTGTGATTTAGCCAAAACACATATTCTCCATTTTTATGACTTTTTTTTTAATTGAGGAGCTTCCATTAAAAAAAATTATTTATTTTTATTGGAAAGTCAGACATACAGAGAGGAGGAGAGACAGAGAGGAAGATCTACCTTCCCTCCTGCCTGTATCCCCCCTCCTCCCTTATTTATTCTCCCCCCTAATGTTTACGTATTTTCATTTCAACTCACAATCACAGGCTTAACACTCGATTATGTAACAATATCAACACATAGTAAGTAGAAAAATATTCTTGGAGTCAATGAGTTATTTAAGGAAACCCTCATTAACCCATTCAATATGGGTTCATTAGGTATCTAGAGTATGATGCCTTTGTGAAACTTACATGTCTCTTGCTCAACTCATTCTAACCATTCTGCAGCATTCATTCATCCATTCATTGCAAAGCATTTTCAATGCACCAGTATTACTTCAGATACTATCATGCACTGGAGCTGGAGAGAGCCTATAAGATAGCCTATAATGAGTGTTTAGGATATGCCAGATCCTACCTCAGCCATTGCCCTTTGAGATAAACACTGATATTGTCTCTATGAGCAAGCACATGGAAACAGAAAGGTTAGAAGACTCAAACCGGTCCACTACCTTAATCAGTGAGTCTTATAATGAAGACAAGCAAAACAACCTTTAATATATGGTGCAATATTTTGCTTTGAGAAGGTTATATCCAAAATGAAGTGAAAGCATAGAAGCAGCAGCACTAAATTTGTCTGGATTAGTCAGGGAAGGCTAACCAATTGAAATAGTTCCTCAAGTAACACCTGAAGATGATGTAGCACTTTATCAGTGAGAACTCATTTTGGGATAGAGCTAGTAGTCTAGGCAGACAGGAGGAAATTGGCTTTGACTGGATCAAAAATGAGGTATAGGCAAAAGCTTAGGTTGTGTGGGTTTCATTAAACGTAGCACAATGTGAATGCAGAAGAAATGACTATTTGGAAGTGGCTTGGTTTACTGGAAAGGAGAGAACTTGGTATATACTTTTTGTACTCATTTCCACCATTTATCTCAGAAGTTAACACAAATCCACCTTTCAATATTCGTGTTTGGATTAGTTCAAGATATTAATTATGAGACATCTGTAGCAACGTAGATTCTTCTAAGTCAAAAATTAATTTTAGGAGGTAACACTCGGATTTAAAACCAGGATAAAAATATTGTTTTAATTTGTAGGTGGATCTATTGACTCCAATGATTATTCATGGTATCAAGACCCAGGGTGCTCGTCAGAAGTTGTCCAGTCTTTACATCTCTCAATTTATCATCATGCATAGTCTTGACGGGAAGAAGTGGCAGACTTATCGAGGGAATTCTACTGGGACATTAATGGTATGTAGTCCTTTCAAACAAATGCATGAGTCTTTTAAAAAGTGATTGAAAGATTTCATTATGGTCAGTGGTGAATTAAGCCTATCATTATAAAGTAAATTAAAATGATGTTATTGCAAAAACAAAGGGGAGAAAAAAACGAAAGGGGAATTGAGGGAGAGAAAGTGAGGAAAGTATGCTATCTTCTTATAATTGAATATGTGGAATACATGAGATCTTTTCTTCTTGAGGGTTTTTCCTGCTAGCAGGCCCCGAGACCACCAAGTGGGTGAGGTGACAGTGTTCTCCGGCCACAAGAACTACCGGGGACAGTGTGGCAGGGGGCATGTCCATTTATTGTAAAGCGAGCACAAAGTTATATAAACTAGAAAGGGAGAAGGCAGAAGGGTGGTCCCCGACAGTCCTCCACCCAACAATGACACTGTAACTGACTAGAAGACACATATATCCCTTTAAGCACTCCCGTCATGTCAGAGGTTCCTCACACACAGCTGGAAGCTGTGCCTCAGGTCTCTGGCAGGTAAGCTGTGAGCCACATCCACCAGGTAGCATGCAGAGATACAGGGACCATCTCCAACATTTTCTTTTTTTTTTTTTAATATTTATTTATTTGACAATCTTGACATAATTAGGGTAAAAAGTTTCAAGCACTACAGGATGATGGGCAAGACAATTAGTTCCATATTGTTTCCTTAATATATCTGATGTAAAAGGGGATGTTAAGGGAGACACCCCACCCAGTCTGCCACCCACCCCAGGTCCCAGATGTGGGGCATGCTCTGAGTGTCTTGCTCAAGTGGTTCTGATAGTTCAACAGTTCTGAATTGCTGCCACTCTCACCACTCCAAGCACGATGAGGTTGCAGAGGAATCCACTGATTAACATAGTCCATCATAGAGTCTCCGTTTGCTCAGTATTTTCATTGTCAACATATAGCTGAGGCGGTTGATTGACTTGTTCTGTCCTTTGTCTGAGGTGTTCCCAGACCGGATTCTTGTATGTACTAGCAAGCACAGGGCCCAGCACAGTCCATTGCCCCGATCAGCTGGTGGTTGCAGTTGTTGGGTTGGTTCTGTTTCCAGCCCTGTCTTCCACTGGAACCAATGGGTGTCCAACATTTTCTTTTACATTAGTAACAATTAAGAAAGATTTCAGATATTGGAAAAATACTCCCAGTTTTTCCAAGCTTAACCCTAAAAAGATTTTTGCATCTGTGAGCAACAGAAAATATTCTGGACCTATGAACAATCAGCACTTGTATCAAGGCTCTCATGCATGATAGAAATGAAGAGATTCTCAATTAACAAAAATAAATGATTCAGGATTTAGTCAAAAAGATTATAGGCTTGCTGGGCATATCCTAGGTGTGACGCGGTAATCTGCCAATCAGGTTGGAACAAGAAGCAGGCAGCAGATCAAAAACTGGAATTTAGAGGGCAAAACCATGAATGGAGAGAAAGATTTGTGTTTTCCACATAAAAAGAAGGGTGAAGACCTGATAATTGAATTCTATAGAGGTGAGTTCAAGAGCATTAATTAAACAGGCTTAAAATTTTAGCAGCATTGTTTACTGTTCCTTTACTTTTATGCTTCCTGATGAGTTTATCCACAAATCATGTCAATTCTTCCTTTGTAGTGCCTGTCACGTCTCTTCCTTCTGTTTCCACAGCCCAGGAACTCATCATTAATATATATTACATCTCTAATTGGTCTTCTCCCATTTCTAGTTTCTTCTCCAATAAAAGTTGTATGTAATTTTCAGAGTAATTATATTTTCAGTCCCCTAACAAAAACCTTTGCATTTTCTCCTGTTATCTCCAGAATAGACCTTCAAATAATCCTGCACAAAATAATTTCCTCTGCCCTTGTAGATCTATTTTTCTGCTTCTTGACCTTGATTTTTATTCCATGAATCAGGCCTGAATACTTAATTCCCTAGATTTGGTTAGATTTCACCAACAGGGAGCACTAGCAGATCAGGGGGAAGAGGGAAAAGTGAGACTGTGCTAGCTATTCTCTTTACTTCCTCCTTATAAAGAAGTTAGCTGTCCCTCTATTCACAGTCACTGCTCCAATCGGAGTGGTTTTCTCTACCTATACCAGTTACTATTGCTGTTTTCCAAACCACTCCAAAATTTTGTGTCATATAAAAAGCATTATTGTGTTCTATTCAGATTCTGTGGGTCCATGACTTTGAATAGGGTACAGTAGGTAGCTGCTCTCTGCTGCATAATATCTGGGTCCTCAATGTCATCTTAGGGGATCCAGATGTGAGTGCTACAGCTAACAGATAAATCTCTGACCAAGTCTGCTAAGTTTTGCAGCGTCAACAAATGACACATCTACGCAGATTTAAGGGCAAAAGACACAGATCTTAATTCCCAATGAAATAAATATCAAAGACTTTGTGGTCATTTCTTAAGGCCACTACAAGAATCTCCTTTGGATTTCTATTCCCTCTCCTTATCCCTGTGGGTTGAAGGTTGGTAATAGTTTGCCTCACCTTTCTAACCAGTACTTTTATTAAACTTGTCCCAAATTATACTAATTTGAGTATGCCTTGTTCCTTGTTAGAATCCTGCTTTATAATAGTTATTAGAACTTTGTTGAACCTTGTAGAGAAACGAAATTGGTTATGTGAAATACCTAACAAAGTTTTAAATACTTATTTTTAATTAATTTGTTTGCATAAATCTAGGTTATTTATGTAAAAAATCATGATTTCTATAGGATTGATTATTTTTCTGTTAAAGAAATACTTGCTTTATTTTGTTGGTAAAGAAAGTTAATTCCTATAATTCTAGTAAAATATTCAAATATATAATTATTTTACACAATGAAACTAGTGTGGCACAAAAAAAAAAAAAAGAATCCTGCTTTATACGGTAATTGGTATCAGAAGCAGCCTTGGGAAACATTCTCAAAAAGCAATTCTAAGATTGTATTAATATTTTCAAGGAGCACAGAAAAAGGTTGGATAGTGAGTGATCAGTGGCGATCACTAATGATACTAGGGATGAGTTGCAGACATTGTAAAGCACTTTGTTGCTGTGGCATCAACTGTGGGATCACCTGATTAGAGTGAACCGTCTTCTTTTTACATCTCTAAAGGGTATATATACAGAAAAAAGAATTGCACATGATCAGTATATGCAGGGTCTTCAAAAATTCATGGAAAATACTTGCACAAACATAAAACTTTTAATTCAATTAAAACGATTTCCATAAACATTTTGAAGCACATTCATATACAAAGAGAAGAGCTGTACACGTTAAATATACAATCAAGATGGACCCTGCATACTTTGTGCTATAATATGTATATACTCATATACATGCAGATATCCTGTATAATCATGTAGTGTGACAGGGTTTACCTATGTGGCAGAAATGACAAGAAGACCAAGCATGAGAGAGAGCTGCAGTGCCAGTGAAATGCACCAAGGCACTAGGGCACGGGTTGGGAGGAGTGGAAATCTTAGATCTGGGATGGGGAAATTCAGCTGACATGGCGAAGGCTGAGACCTGCAAGCCTCCACATTCCCCCTTCTGAGGAAGTAAAATCTTTGCACTCTCTGAAGCAGTCACCCCTTTTCTGCAGAAAAGCCTTTCAGTTACAACTGGATTAGTTGCATAAAAGCCAGTGAGTAGTCTCCTTAGATCTCATTATGGCAAAGCATACATGAGTCAAGGAAAATACGATAATTACAAATTTAATCATGCAGTGATGTCAAAAAGTAATTCCACTTTCAGACATATCTCTTTTGGAGAAATTTAACACAGTTCCACATAGATAATATGAAACCTGATCTGACAAAAAATGTTCTCTTAATTTTCATTCTCTAAAAAATAAAAATATATTGGCATTTACAAGGTAGGGACAAAATATACTTTTGTGATTATAATACATACACACAGGCATGCAGATAGGCTACATGCATACCCCCAAACAAAGTCAGATACACAGAGAGGAGAGACAGAGAGGAAGATCTTCCATCCAATGGTTCACTCCCCAAGTGAGCACAACGGCTGAAGCTGAGCCCATCCTAAGCCAGGAGCCAGGAGCTTCCTGTGGGTCTCCCACACGGTGAAGGATCCCAAGGCTGTGGGCCGTCCTCGACTGCTTTCCCAGGCCACAGGCAGGGAGCTGGATGGGAAGTGGAGCTGCCAGAATTAGAACCGGCGCCCATATGGGAATCCGGGCATGCAAGGCAAGGACCTTAACCACTACACTGTTGCGCCAGGCCCCAGTCTCTTAATTTTGACAATAATGGAAATGTATCCTATGAGTCACTGCTAATAACTATTAATTGTATACATTTCCCCTCATGTCTAAAAAGATTCCTTGTATTTCTGAATTTTCTCAATATCTTTACCAATATTATTCCCTTAATGATTTTGCTGGCAAGTGATCAACAGCAAACTCACAGGAAAGCTGGAAAGATGTTAGGGAGAAAAGGCCTTGATATATAACATTTGCTGATTTCCATGATATAAATATCCCTACCAAGAATGAGTTCAATCTACAGCCATGATGCCATTGAAATCACAGCTGGGAAGAAATGGGCACAACTGCCTCCAGCTACGATTCTGAGAAAACTTCCCTCAGTCATAGGATAGCATTTAAAATTTAGCTGCATCCAATTTTCCAAAAATTTGTGTAGAATTTCTGTATAACCATCAAAATTTTGGGAAGCCTATGTAAGGTTTTGGCATGAAGGGTACATTAAAGTAAATTAGGAAAACTTCTAGTTCCCCCCCCCCCCATAAGACTCTTCCTTTAAAATACTTTAAATAGGGCCCGGCAGCGTGGCCTAGTGGCTAAAGTCCTTGCCTTGAATGTGCCAGAATCCCATGTGAGCGCCGGTTCTAATACCGGCAGCTCCACTTCCCATCCAGCTCCCTGCTTGTGGCCTGGGAAAGCAGTCGAGGACGGCCCAATGCATTGGGACCCTGCACCCGCATGGGAGACCCGGAAGAGGTTCCAGGTTCTCGGCTTTGGATTGGAGCAGCACTGGCCGTTGCACTCACTTGGGGAGTGAATCATAGGACGGAGGATCTTCCTCTCTGTCTCTCCTCCTCTCTGTATATCTGACTTTGTAATAAAATAAATAAATAAATAAATAAATAAATAAAATAATATAGTAATCACTGACTCAATGAAAGGAACTGCTCAAGCCTTGCGCTTTATGTGGTAGCAGCTGCTCATTCTGTGGCCTCGACGAATCGCTACAAAGCTCTATGGTTTTCATATCACTATTCTCATGCCATACATTTAGAATGTACATATATCTTTTCATTTTCTGCTTATCAGAGTAGACAAATATTGTCTATTGGTTGCTCAAAGAATCAACTCCTGGTTATCTTTGTTCAAAACTTTAAAAACTCTTAAATTGCTTTTTGTTTCTTAGAGTCTAGATCTGAATATCTAAGTCACTGATTCTCAATATTCTATTAACACTAGGAAGGATAAAGTGATTACTAAGTCTCTTGAGGTTTATTCTATTAGCAGATATTTAGAAATTGCCATGTTCTAGTTTGAATACAGGTATGTAAATTATAGCACAAGGATCTGACATGAAAGCAGCTTTTGTATGGACTCTGAAAATGGTTTTTATATGATTAAAGGCTTGTAAAAACATACATGCATGCACAAAGTATCTTACAAACTATTTGCAGGCTACAAAGATCAACATGTTCTCTAGCCCGTTTGGAGGGGGCAGCTCAGAAGGGAGTGAACTGTGAAACCTGTGAATCTATTCTACCAGCAGAGTATATGCTTAGACAGCTGACATTAACCATCAAGTATCCAACCCTTTAGGACCCATAGCTTGCCTAGTTCTTTCATAAGCCACGTATCTCACGAAAGGAGTATATCACAACAGGGAGGGGAAGCACAAGTCCCTTTAAGGACCACTGCTTTGTTGCTACCATTGTCAATCATAAATCTTCACGATAATTTTAATTTTAAAAAAATTTATTCATATTTATTGGAAAGGGAGATTTACAGAGAGAGAAAGAGACAAAGATCTTCCATCCACTGATTCGCTCCCAAAATGGCTGCAATGGCTGGAGCTGACCTGATCCAAAACCAGAAGCCAGGAACTTCCTCCGGGTCTCCCATACGGGTGCAGGATCCCAAGGCTTTGGGCCGTCCTCCACTGCTTTCCCAGGCCACAAGCAGGGAGCTGGATGGGAAGTGGAGCTGCCAGGAAATATACGCGGGCCTATAGGATATACTGTCACTTTGAGGTGGAGGATTAGACAACTGAGCCATCACCCCAGGCCCAATTTCAAATTACTGATGAAAATTTAGACAGCAAGGATCTCTCTTCTCCGGCTTTTGGGTTAAGAATCAGAATAAACAGGAGCAGAGAACTCAGAGTCTCCCAGTGCATGGCAAGAACCCAACTACTTGAGCCATCACCACCACCAACTGCCAGGGTTCCCATGTACAGGAAGCGAGGATCAGGAGCCAGAATTAGAGATGGAACCCAGGTACTCCAATAGGAGGTACAGCCATCCTGACATGCATGTTAAGCTCGAGGCCCGATACCCTCCCCCAGCATCACTTTGGCTAACCCAAGGGCATCACGGGAGAACTGCATCCAAATCCCTGACACCTGACCTTGCTCCAGCTAGCCATACTCTCACGTTTCTGAGGCCCAAACCTAAAGCATATCATCACCCATGCCCCACGACACCTAAGCATTTTGGTCTTGTGGGGAAGAGGGAGCCTCCCAGGCCCGCAGCCCAGGTAGAAAGGAGCGTAGTGGGAGTGGGGGTGGACTATAATAACAACCTGGAAAAGGAAAGGCCCACGCAGGTTTGGGACACCTTTGCAGTAAGTTGGACCAGAGTCTGAAGAGCTCCAGCATACGCTCCCTGGGAGCCCAGTGGGTGACTGACTGGTGGCTGCACCTGCATCACAAGCCGGGGGCGGAGGCAGCAGGGTGTCCCTGTTGGATTTCTCATACCCTCCACGTTGTTGAGAGGGATGTAGAAGCAGGGAAGAAAGCCCTAGCAGCTCCCCACCCATCTTTTTCTCCGCCCCACCCCACAAACAGCCTGCCCTGACAACACACCTAAAACTCCATCGCCAGACCACACACCTAACCCTGACCCCAGAAGGTCAGACCTGTGTCAACCTTCAGCCTAGAGGATGCATTTTGCCAGAGTCCCACGTTGGAGAGCAGGGTTCTGTTCTGCAGAGTACCGATGCTCATTCTCAAAATGAGACAAGAACCAAGCTGACGTAACAAGTGGACCTACAAGCCCTGGGGATGTGGGCCACCACCAAGTTCCTGGGGAACAGGGACGCCTGCCTTGCCTATCCTCACGGGAGCTCACTGCATCAGAGAGGCCACGCCACGATTCTGCACAGTTGGGCAAATCGCAAGCTCTAGGGCAGATTGCCTATGCCCCGCTGTGGAGAGATCCGCAACTGTGAGGAAGTGTGAAACCGGACCAGACCAGCAGTGTCACTGGAACTTTTGCCATGGACGCGCCTGCCTTGTAAAAGATCACCCCAGACTCGTGGCCCACGTGCCCCACACTGCCACACCGCACGTTTCCAAAGAAGGCCCGCATCCCCGAGCTAACAGACAGCTAACTACCTAGCTGTGCCTCTGGACAAATAGGCAAGGAAGGTAGGCACGTCTTCTGCGGGAGGCAAGTCTGCACCGTGAGGTGGGCGTCCCCGACGAACAGCTTGGGCGCGCAACAGCTGGGCGGCAAGGGACAAGCAGGCCTCCGGGGCCACAGCTCCGAAGCAGCCGGAACGAAGGCCATCTGGCGGTCTGAGACCTCGAAGGGCGCTAAGAAATGAAGGGCCACGACGACACTATGGAGCTTCAGGCTTACACATTCGGGCAGAGCTATGCAGAGCGGGATCCTGCTTATGAAATGAAGACAGGAGCACGAGTCTGCGTGCGGCCGGAGGCAGCGAGGGGAGGTGGTAAAAGGGGCAGTCCGCTCGGAGAAGGGAGAAGGCAGCCACGTGGGATTCTGTCAGATGCCTTCCTTTGCCCCTCGTGCTGCCTGCGGAAACAGTCTTCGGGGATGCGGCCGAGCGGATTCTGCCAGCGGCAGAAGAGGCCACGCAGGGTGTCTTCACGCCCCCTCCCCGCCCCCAGCCCCGCGCCAGAGAGGATGGCTGCGGATGGATGCGTGGGGCTGGCCCGAGTCGCCTGAAGTCACTCGGTGTGGGGGGGTGAGGGCGGGGAGCATCAGATGCCCTGTCCAGAGGGGGAGATGGTCTCTTGCAGAAGCAGGTGAAGGAGGTGGTTCTGCTCGGCGGTCAGCAGCGGCCACATCTCCACCTGCAGCGACTTGACGGCCTCCGTGTCCTTTTCGTGGGTGGCCATGACCAGGGACTGGAGCAGCAGGAACAGCTCCTCGGGAAGCGGCCCGCAGCTCTCCTGCCCGTGGCTGTCAAAGGCCTCCCAGCAGTACTTCTCCAGGGTCTGAGCGTGCTCAGGCAGCAGCTTGGCGGGTGGTGGCTGTAGGAGCAGCAGCAGCAGCACGCGAGACACCTCACAGCGGACCAGCACGTCGGAGAAGGCGCCCAGTGCGGCGGGAGGGGGCACCGTGGGGCCCGCGTTGGAGGCGAGCAGCGCGGCGGGCAGGGCGGGCTGCTGGAGCCCCGGGGGAGGCGGCGGCGGCGGCTGCGGCGGCGGCGGCTGCGCCGGGTGGGTGCCATGCTCCCGCGCCAGGCACTGCATGCGCGTGAAGACCGCTAGGGCGCCGTTGTAGTCCCGCGCCAGCAGCTGGCAGGAGGCGGCATCGCCGAGCGCCTGCAGCGCGGCCAGGGGCAGCTGGGGCAGCTGGAGCTGGGCGGCGCGCTGGAAGTGTCCGGCGGCGGCGGCCGGCTGGCCCAGGTCGCGCAGGGCGGCCGCCAGCTCGAGGCAAAGGGCGGCGGCGGCGGTCGGCTGGCCCAGCTCCAGGTGCAGGCGCACGGCGGCGCCGAGGGCGCTGGCGGCGGCCTGCAGCGGCTCCCCGTAGGCGGCGGGGCAGCCGAGGCGCTGGCGCGCGTCGCACTCCTGTCGCAGGAAGAGGCGGGCGGCCTCGGTGAGGGCCAGCGCCTCCCCGGGCCCGTGGAACAGCGCCTGCTGGCAGCGCGCCACCGCCAGCTGGCACCAGGCCGCGTACGGCAGGCACTCCTGGGCGCGCAGCTCGCGGCCCAGCTGCCCGAACTGCTCGCCCGCTTCCGCCACGTTGGGCTTGCGCAGGAACCGCTTCTTCAGCTTGTTGGACACCAGCCGGTAGCGGGCCAGGAAGTCCGAGGCCTCGGGCCCCGCGCCCGCACCACCGCCCAGGCCCGCCGCGGCCGCCGCCATCTTGGCCGCCCTTGGCCCTTCCCAGCGTGCTGACGCAGCGGCCCGATTCGCCGGCGCCGGCGCCGCGCCTCTGCGACGCCCCGGGGCCCGGCCTCCTCGGCCCACGGCCCGCGCCGGCCTGCCCTGGCGGTGGACAAGCCGAGGGCGGAGCGGAGGCCGGGCCTGGCGAGGGCGGGCCTACCGGCCCCACCGCACCCAGCGATGGGGCGGAACCTAGCCGAGAGCCCGAGTGCCCGCGCCAACCCGGGGCGCCCGGCCGGCCGGCTCACCCGGTGCCCTCACGGCGCCCCCGCGCGTGCGCCCCTGAACGCCATCCGGACCGGACTGCTGTCCGTTCCGCGAGGGCGCGGGGGTGGCCTGTCCCTCCCCCCACCCAAAATGCGCTCACTGGTTACCTCTCGGCTTGGAACCCGGGCCCACCGTCGGCCGCCCACGCGGTCGGCCCACCTCTGCCCGCCCACGCAGTCCTTCGTCGCCTCCCGCTGCCTCCGGCCAGCATCTCGGTCCAGGTCCTGAGCTGCATGCCCGTGCAGGCCACTGCCTGGGCACTACCCCGAGCAGGCTGTGCCTTGCTCCGGGCAGACGTCTTCTGTACCTGGACCCTGTGCACAGCACCTCCCACCCTGATGCGCCGCCTGCTACCCAGCACTCCAGGCTGGCCACACACTCGCTCAGACCCAGGGCCGTGCTAACTCCTTACACCCCTCCCACCCTCATACACCGTCCCAGGGAGAGGGACAGCCCTCGCTGCCCTGGCCAGCATGCCTCCAGGCCCTCCCTGCCCTGCCTCCCACC